>NC_060146.1:5245351-5525021 GCF_021461385.2 Schistocerca piceifrons | reverse complement strand
AGATTCCGATCTTCACTCTGGGTTTACTGTATCCCTTGGACCTACTTATTGACGCTGAAACACAGAAAATTGCATCGGAATTAAATAAAAAAGGCACAATGCCGACTCAAGTACAAGAAGACTGCCTCATCTTACTGTTTATGTTTTGAACCATTCCTGTGACATTAGTTACAGATTCCGATGCTTCACTGCAGGTTTACTGTATCCCTTGGACCTTCTTATTGTCGATGAAACACAGCAATTGCATCGGAATTAAATAGGGAAGGCACAATGCCGACTTAAGTACAAGAAGACTCACTCTTCCTACTTTCTACGTTTATACCATTCCTGTGACACTAGTTATAGATTCCGATGCGTCACTTCAGGTTTACTGTATCCCTCTGACCCTCTTATTGACGATGAAACACAGAAATTGCATCGGAATTAATTACAAAAGGCTTAATGCCGACTTAAGTACAAGAACACTGACTCTTCTTACTGACTATGCTTTGAACCATTCCTGTGACACTAGTTATAGATTCCGATGCTTCACTTCAGGTTTACTGTATCGCTTGGACTTTCTTATTGACGATGAAACACAGCAATTGCATCGGAATTAAATAGAGAAGGCACAATGCCGACTTAAGTACAAGAAGACTAATTCATCCTACTTTCTATGTTTGTACCATTCCTGTGACACTAGTTACAGATTCCGATGCGTCACTTCAGGTTTACTGTATCCCCCTGACCTTATTAATGACGATGAAACACAGAAATTGCATCGAAATTGAATACAAAAAGCACAATGCCGACTTAAGTACAAGAAGACTGATCCTTCCCACTGTCTATGTTTTGAACCATTCCTGTGACACTAGTTATAGATTCCGATGCTTCACTTCAGGTTTACTGTGTCCCTCTGACCTTCTTATTGACGATGAAACACAGAAATTGCATCGGAATAAAAAACAAAAGGCACAATGCCGACTTAAGTACAAGAAGACTGATCCTTCCCACTGTCTATGTTTTGAACCATTCCTGTGACACTAGTTATAGATTCTGATGCTTCACTTCAGGTTTACTGCATCTCTTGGACCTTCTTATTGACGATGATATACAGAAATTGCATCGGAATTAAATACAAAAGGCACAATGCCGACTTCAGTACTAGATGACTGACTCATCTTACTGACTATGTTTTGAACCATTCCTGTGACACTAGTTATAGATTCCGATGCTTCACTTCAGATATACTGTATCCCACTGACGTTCTTATTGACGATGAAACACAGAAATCGCTTCGGAATTAAATACAAAATTCACAATGGCGAATTAAGTACAAGAAGACTGACTCTTCTTACTGTCTATGTTTTGAACCATTCCTGTGACACTAGTAATAGATTCCGATTTTCACTCTAGGTTTACTGTATCCGTTGGACCTTCTTATTGACGATGAAATACAGAAATTGCATCGGAACTAAATAAAAAAGGCACAATGCCGACTTAAGTACAAGAAGACTGCCTCATCTTACTGTTTATGTTTTGAACCATTCCTGTGACACCAGTTATAGATGTCGATGATCACTTCAGGTTTACTGTATCCCTTGGACCTTCTTATTGACGATGAAACACAGAAATTGCATCGGAATTAAATACAAAAGGCACAATGCCGACTTAAGTACAAGAAGCCTGACTCTTCTTACTGACTATGCTTTGAACCATTCCTGTGACACTAGTTATAGATTCTGATGCTTCACTTCAGGTTTACTGTATCCCTCTGACCTTCTTATTGACGATGAAACACAGAAATTGCATCGGAATTGAATAGAAAAGGCACAATGCCGTCTTAAATACAAGAAGACTGACACTTCCTACTGTCCTATGTTTGAACCATTTCTGTGACACTAGTTATAGATTTCATTGCTTCACTTCAGGTTTACTGTATCCCTTGGACCTTCTGATTGACGATGAAACACAGAAATGGCATCGGAATTAAATACAAAAGGCACAATGCCGACTTAAGTACAAGAAGACTGACTCTTCTTACTGACTATGTTTTGAACCATTCCTGTGACACTAGTTATAGATTCCGATGCTTAACTTCAGGTTTACTGTATCCCTCTGACCTTCTTATTGACGATGAAACACAGAAATTGCATCGGAATTAAATCCAAAGGGCACATTGCTGAATTAAGTACAAGAAGACTGACTCTTCTTACTGTCTATAATTTGAACCATTCCTGTGACACTAGTTATAGATTCCGGTGCTTCACTCCAGGTTTACTGTATCCCTTGGACCTTCTTATTTACGATGAAACACAGAAATTGCATCGGAAATTAATACAAAAGGCACAATGGCGACTTAAGTACAGGAAGACTGACTCTTCTTACCGACTATGTTTTGACCATTCCTGTGACACTAGTTGTATATTCCGGTGCTTCACTTCAGGTTTACTGGATCCCTTGGACCTACTTATTGACGATGACACACGGAAATTGCATCGGAATTAAATACAAAAGGCACAATGCCGACTTATGTACAAGAAGACTGACTCTTCCTACTGTCTATGATTTGAACCATTCCTGTGACACTAGTTATAGATACCGATGCGTCACTTCAGGTTTACTGTATCCCTCTGACCCTCTTATTGACGATGAAACACAGAAATTGCATCGGAATTAATTACAAAAGGCTCAATGCAGACTTAAGTACAAGAACACTGACTCTTCTTACTGTCTATGTTTTGAACCATTCCTGTGACACTAGTTATAGATTCCGGTGCTCACTTCAGGTTTACTGTATCCCACTGACCTTCTTATTGACGATGAAACACAGAAATTGCATCGGAATTAAATACAAAAGGCACAATGCCGACTTAAGTACAAGAAGACTGATCCTTACCACTGTCTATGTTTTGAACCATTCCTGTGACACTAGTTATGGATTCCGATGCTTCACTTCAGGTTTACTGTAGCTCTTGGACCTTCTTATTGACGATGATATACAGAAGTTGGATCGGAATTAAATACAAAAGGCACATTGCCGCCTTTAGTACAAGATGACTGACTCATCTTACTGACTATGCTTTGAACCATTCCTGTGACACTAGTTATAGATTCCGATGCTTCACTTCAGATATACTGTATCCCTCTGACGTTCGTATTGACGATGAAACACAGAAATTGCGTCGGAATTAAATACAAAATGCACAATGGCGATTTAAGTACAAGATGACTGACTCTTCTTACTGTCTATGTTTTGAACCATACCTGTGACACTAGTAATAGATTCCGATCTTCACTCTAGGTTTACTGTATCCCTTGGACCTTCTTATTGCCGATGAAACACAGCAATTGCATCGGAATTAAATAGAGAAGGCACAATGCCGACTTATGTACAAGAAGACTGACTCTTCCTACTTTCTATGTTTATACCATTCCTGTGACACTAGTTATAGATTCCGATGCGTCACTTCAGGTTTACTGTATACCTCTGACCCTCTTATTGACGATGAAACACAGAAAGTGCAACGGAATTAAATACAAAAGGGACAATGCCGACTTAAGTACAAGAAGACTGACTCTTCGTCCGTCTATGATTTGAACCATTCCTGTGACACTAGTTATAGATTCCGATGCTTCACTTCAGGTTTACTGTATCCCTTGGACCTTCTTATTGACGATGAAACACAGAAATTGCATCGGAATTAAATACAAAAGGCACAATGCTGACTTAAGTACAAGAAGACTGACTCTTCCTACTGTCTATGTTTTGAACCATTCCTGTGACACTAGTTATAGTTTCCGATGCTTAACTTCAGTTTTACTGTATCCCTCTGACCTTCTTATTGACGATGAAACACAGAAATTGCATCGGAATTAAATCCAAAGGGCACATTGCCGAATTAAGTACAAGAGGACTGTCTCTTCTTACTGTCTATGATTTGAACCATTCCTGTGACACCAGTTATAGATTCCGATGCTTCACTCCAGGTTTACTCTATCCCTTGGACCTTCTTATTTACGATGAAACACAGAAATTGCATCGGAAATTAATACAAATTTCACAATGGCGACTTAAGTACAAGAAGACTGACTCTTCTTACCGACTATGTTTTGAACCATTCCTGTGACACTAGTTATATATTCCGGTGCTTCGCTTCAGGTTTACTGGATCCCTTGGACCTACTTATTGACGATGACACACAGAAATTGCATCGGAATTAAATACAAAAGGCACAATGACGACTTAAGTACAAGAAGACTGACTCTTCCCACTGGCTATGTTTTGAACCATTCCTGTGACACTAGTTATAGATTCCCATGCTTCACTTCAGATATACTGTATCCCTCTGACGTCCTTACTGACGATGAAACACAGAAATTGCGTCGGAATTAACTACAAAATGCACAATGGCGAATTAAGTACAAGAAGACTGACTCTTCTTACTGTCTATGTTTTGAACCATTCCTGTGACACTAGTAATAGATTCCGATCTTCACTCTAGGTTTACTGTATCCCTTGGACCTTCTTATTGACGATGAAACACAGAAATTGCATCGGAATTAAATATAAAAGGCACAATGCCGACTCAAGTACAAGAAGACTGACTCATCTTACTGTTTATGTTTTGAACCATTCCTGTGACATTAGTTATAGATTCCGATGCTTCACTGCAGGTTTACTGTATCCCTTGGACCTTCTTATTGACGATGAAACACAGAAATTGCATCGGAATTAAATACAAAAGGCACAATGCCGACTTAAGTACAAGAACACTGACTCTTCTTACTGACTATGTTTTGAACCATTCCTGTGACACTAGTTATAGATTCTGATGCTTCACTTCAGGTTTACTGTATCTCTCTGACCTTCTTATTGACGATGAAACACAGAAATTGCATTGGAAATAAATAGAAAAGGCACAATGCCGATTTAAGTACAACAAGACTGACCCTTCTTACTGACTATGTTTTGAAATATTCCTGTGACACTAGTTATAGATTCCGATGCTTCACTTCAGGTTTACTGTATCCCACTGACATTCCTATTGACGATGAAACACAGAAATTGCATCGGAATTAAATACTAAAGGCACAATGCCGACTTAAGTACAAGAACACTGACTCTTCTTACTGACTATGTATTGATCCATTCCTGTGACACTAGTTATAGATTCCGATGCTTTACTTCAGATTTACTGTATCCCTCTGACCTTCCTATTGACGATCAAACACAGAAATTGTATTGGAATTAAATACTAAAGGCACAATGCCGAATTAAGTACAAGAAGACTGACTCTTCTTACCGACTATGTTTTGAACCATTCCTGGGACACTAGTTATAGATTCCGATGCTTCACTTCAGGTTTACTGTATCGCTTGGACCTTCTTATTGACGATGAAACACAGAAATTGCATCGGAATTAAATACAAAAGGCACAATGCCGACTTAAGTACAAGAACATAGACTCTTCTTACTGACTATGCTTTGAACCATTCCTGTGACACTAGTTATAGATTCCGATGCTTCACTTCAGGTTTACTGTATCCCTCTGACCATCTTATTGACGATGAAACACAGAAATTGCAACGAAATTTAATACAAAAGGGACAATGCCGACTTAAGTACAAGAAGACTAACTCTTCTTTTTTCTATGTTTTGAACCATTCCTGTGACACCAGTTATAGATGTCGATGCTACACTTCAAGTTTACTGTATCCCTCTGACCCTCTCATTGACGATGAATCACAGAAATTGCAACGGAATTAAATACAAAAGGCACAATGCCGATTTAAGTACAAGAAGACTGACCCTTCTTACTGACTATGTTTTGAACCATTCCTCTGACACTAGTTATAGCTTCCGATGCTTCACTTCAGATTTACTGTATCCCTCTGACCTTCCTATTGACAATCAAACACAGAAATTGTATTGGAATTAAATACTAAAGGCACAATGCCGAATTAAGTACAAGAAGACTGACTCTTCTTACTGTCGATGTTTTGAACCGTTCCTGTGACACAAGTTATAGATTCCGATGCTTCACTCCAGGTTTACTGTATCCCTTTACCTTCTTGTTAACGATGAAACACAGAAATTGCATCGGAATTAAATACAAAAGGCACAATGCCGCCTTAAGTACAAGAAGACTGACTCTTCTTAATGCCTATGTTTTGAACCATTCCTGTGACACTAGTTATAGATTCCGATGCTTCACTTCAGGTTTACAATATACCTTGGACCTTCTTATTGACGATGAAATACAGAAATTGCATCGGAATTAAATAGAAAAGGCACAATGGCGACTTAAATACAAGAAGACTGACTCTTCCTACTGTCTATGTTTGAACCATTCCTGTGACACTAGTTATAGATTCCGAAGCTTCACTCCAGGTTTACTGTATCCCTTGGACCTTCTTATTGACGATGAAACACAGAAATTGCATCGGAATTAAATAAAAAAGGCACAGTGCCGACTTAAGTACAAGAAGACTGACTCATCTTAGTGTCTATGTTTTGAACCATTTCTTTGACACTAGTTATAGATTCCGATGCTTCACTGCAGGTTTACTGTATCCCTTGGACCTTCTTATTGACGATGAAAAACAGAAATTGCATCGGAAATTAAAACAAAAGGCACAATGGCGACTTAAGTACGAGAAGACTGACTCTTCTTACTGACTATGTTTTGAACCATTCCTGCGTAACTAGTTATATATTCCGGTGCTTCACTTCAGGTT
The DNA here is from genome assembly GCF_021461385.2 of Schistocerca piceifrons. NCBI lineage: Eukaryota > Metazoa > Arthropoda > Insecta > Orthoptera > Acrididae > Schistocerca > Schistocerca piceifrons. The sequence goes on along the minus strand of NC_060146.1, from coordinate 5,518,301 downwards.
CACTGGATCCCTTGGACCTACTTATTGACGATGACACACAGAAATTGCGTCGGAATTAAATACAAAAGGCACAATAACGACTTAAGTACAAGAAGACTGACTCTTCCTATTGTCTATGATTTGAACCATTCCTGAGACACTAGTTTTAGATTCCGATGCTTCACCTCAGGTTTTCTGTATCCCTCTGACCTTCTTATTGACGATGAAACACAGAAATTGCATCGGAATTAAATACAAAATGCATAATGCCGACTTAAGTACAAGAACACTGTCTCTTCTTACTGACTATGATTTGAACCATTCCTGTGACACTAGTTATAGATTCCGATGCTTCACTTCAGGTTCACTGTATCCCTCTGACCCTCTTATTGACGATGAAACACAGAAATTGCAACGGAATTAAATACAAAACTGACAATGCCGACTTAAGTACAAGAAGACTGACTGTTCTTACTGACTATGTTTTGACCATTCCTTTGACACTAGTTATAGATTCCGGTGCTTCACTTCAGTTTTACTGTATCCCTTGGAACTTCGTATTGACGATGAAACACAGAAATTGCATCGGAATTAAATACAAAACGCACAATGCCGACTTAAGTACAACAATTCTGACTCTTGTTACTGTCTATGTTTTGAACCATCCCTGTGACACTAGTTAAAAATTGCGATGCTTCACTCCAGGTTTAATGTATCCCTTGGACCCTCTTATTGACGATGAAGCACAGAAATTGCATCGGAGTTCTATAGAAAAGGCTCAATGCCGACTTAAGTACAAGAAGACTGACTCTACTTACTGTCTATGTCTTGAACCATTCCTGTGACACTAGTTACAGATTCCGATGCTTCACTCCAGGTTAACTGTATCCCTTGGACCCTCTTATTGACGATGAAACACAGAAATTGCATCGGATTTAAATAACAAAGGCACAATGCCGACTTAGGTACAACAAGACTGACTCATCCTACTGTCTATGTTTTGAACCATTCCTTTGACACTAGTTACAGATTCCGATGCTCCACTGCGGGTTTACTGTATCCCTTGGACCTTCTTATAGACGATGAAACACATAAATTGCATCGGAATTAAATACAAAATGCATAATGCCGACTTAAGTACAAGAACACTGTCTCTTCTTACTGACTATGATTTGAACCATTCCTGTGACACTAGTTATAGATTCCGATGCTTCACTTCAGGTTCACTGTATCCCTCCGACCCTCTTATTGACGATGAAACACAGAAATTGCAACGGAATTAAATACAAAACTGACAATGCCGACTTAAGTACAAGAAGACTGACTCTTCGTCTGTCTATGATTTAAACCATTCCTGTAACACTAGTTACAGATTTCGATGCTTCACTTCAGGTTTACTAGATCCCTTGATCCTACTTATTGACGATGACACACAGAAATTGCATCGGAATTAAATACAAGAGGCACAATGCCGACTTAAGTACAAGAAGACTGACTCTTATCACTGTCTATGTTTTGAACCACTCCTGTGACACTAGTTATAGATTCCGATGCTTCACTTCAGGTTTACTGTATCTCTTGGACCTTCCTATTGACGATGGAATACAGAAATTGCATCGGAATTAAATACGAAAGGCACAATGCCGACTTAAGTACAATAAGACTGACTCTTCCTACATTCAATGTTTATACCATTCTTGTGACACTAGTTATAGATTCCGATGCTTCACATCGGGTTTACTGTATCCCTCTGACCTTCTTATTGACGATGAATCACAGAAATTGCATCGGAAATAAATACAAAAGGCACAATGCCGACTTAGGGACAAGAAGACTGACTCAGCTTACAGTCTACGTTTGAACCAATCCTGTGACACTAGTTATAGATTCCGAAGCTTCACTTGAGGTTTACTGTATCCCTTTAAACCTTCTTATTGACGATGAAGCACAGAAATTGCATCGGAATAAAATACAAAAGGCACAATGCCGACTTAAGTACAATAAGACTGACTCTTCCTACTGTCTATGTTTTGAACCATTCCTGTGACACTAGTTATGGATTCCGATGCTTCACTTCAGGTATACTGTATCCCTCTGACCTTCTTATTGACGATAAAACACATCAATTGCATCGGAATTGAATACAAAATGCACAATGCCGACTTAAGTACAAGAAGACTGACTCTATCTACTGTCTATGTTTGAACCATTCCTGTGACACTAGTTTTAGATTCCGATGCTTCACTCCCGGTTTACTGTATCCCTTGGACCTTCTTATTGACGATGAAACACAGAAATTGCATCGGAATTAAATAGAAAAGGCACAATGCAGACATAAGCACAAGAAGACTGACTCTTCCTACTGTCTATGTTTTGAACCATTCCTGTGACACTAGTTATAGATTCCGATGCTTCACTTCAGGTTTACTGTATCCCTTGGACCTTCCTGTTGACGATGAAACACAGAAATTGCATCGGCATTTAATACAAAATTCACAATGCCGACTTAAGTACAAGAGAACTGACTCTTCTTACTGACTATGTTTTGAACCATTCCTGTGACACTATTTATAGATTCCAATGCTTCACTCCCGGTTTACTCTATCCCTTGGACCTTGGTATTGAGGACGAAACACAAAAATTGCATCGGAATTAAATACAAAAGGCAAAATGCCGACATCAGTACAAGAAGACTGACTCTTCTTTCTGTCTATGATTTGAACCATTCCTGTGACACTAGTTATTGATTCCGATGCTTCACTCCAGGTTACTGTATCCCTTGGACCTTCTTATTTACGATGAAACACAGAAATTGCATCGGAATTTAATACAAAGGGCACAATGGCGACTTAAGTACAAGAAAACTGACTCTTCTTACTGACTATGTTTTGAACCATTCCTGTAACACTAGTTATATATTCCGGTGCTTCACTTCAGGTTTACTGGACCCCTTGGACCTACTTATTGACGATGAAACACAGAAATTGCATTGGAATTAAATTCAAAAGGCACAATGCCGACTTAAGTACAAGAGGACTGACTCTTCCTACTGTCTCTGATTTGAACCATTCCTGCGACACTAGTTTTATATTCCGATGCTTCACTTCAGGTTTACTGTATACCTCTGACCTTCTTACTGACGATGAATCACAGAAATTGCATCGGAACAAAATACAAAACGCACAATGCCGACTTAAGTACAAGAAGACTGACTCTTGTTACTGTCTATGTTTGAACCATTCCTGTGACACTAGTTATAGATTCCGATGCTTCACTTGAGGTTTACTGTATCCCTTTAGACCTTCTTATTGACGATGAAGCACAGAAATTGCATCGGAATAAAATACAAAAGGCACAATGCCGCCTTAAGTACAATAAAACTGACTCTTCCTACTGTCTATATTTTGAACCTCTCCTATGACACTAGTAATAGATTCCGATGCTTCACTTCAGGTCTACTGTATCCCTCTGACCTTCTTATTGACGGTGAAACACAAAAATTGCATCGGAATTAAATACAAAAGTCACAATGCCGACTTAAGTACAAGAAGACTGACTCTTCTTACTGACTATGTTTTGAACCATTCCTGTGACACTAGTTATAGATTCCGATGCTTCACTCCAGGTTTACTGTATCCCTTGGACCTCCTTATTGACAATGAAACACAGAAATTGCATCGGAATTAAATACAAAAGGCACAATGCCGACCTAAGTACAAGAATACTGACTCTTCTTACTGTCTATGTTTTGAACCATCCCTGTGTCACTAGTTATAGGTTCCGATGCATCACTCCAGGTTTCCTGTATCCCTTGGACCTTCTTAATGACGAAGAATCACAGAAATTGCATCGGAATTAAATACAAAATGTACAATGCCGACTTAAGTACAAGAAGACTGACTCTGCGAACTGACTATGATTTGAACCATTCCTGTGACACTAGTTATAGATTCCGATGCTTCACTTCTGGTTTACTGTATCCCTCTGACCTTCCTATTGACGATGAAACACAGAAATTGCATCGGAATTAAATACAAAAGGCACAATGGCGACTTAAGTACAAGAAGACTGACTCTTCTTACTGACTATGCTTTGAACCATTCATGTGATATTAGTTTTACATTCCGGTGCTTCACTTCAGGTTTACTGTATCCCTTGGACCTTCTTATTGACGATGAAACACAGAAATTGCATCGGAAATAAATACAAAATGCACAATGCCGACTTAAGTACAAGAAACTAACTCTTCTTACTGACTATGTTTTGAACCATTCCTGTGACACAAGTTATATATTCTGATGCTTCACTTCAGGTTTACTGTATCCCTTGGACCTTCTTATTGACGATGAAACATAGAAATTGCATCGGAATCAAATACAAAAGGCACAATGCCGACTTAAGTACAAGAAGACTTACTCTTCTTACTGACTATGTTTTGAACCAATCCTGTGACACTAGTCATAGATTCCGTTGCTTCACTTCAAATTTACTGTATCCCTCTGACCTTCTTATTGACGATGAAAGACAGAAATTTCATCGGAATTAAATACAAAATGCAAAATGTCGACTTAAGTACAAGAAGACTGACTCTTCCTACTGTCTATGTTTTGACCATTCCTGTGACACTAGTTATACATTCCGATGCTTTACTCCAGGATTACTGTATCCCTTGGAACTTCTTATTGACGATGAAACACAGAAATTGCATCGGAATTAAATAGAAAAAGCAAAATACTGACTTAAGTACAAGAAGACAGACTTTTCCTACAGTCTATGTTTTGAACCATTCCTGTGACACTAGTTATAGATTCCGATGCTTCACTTCAGGTTTACTGTATCCCTCTGACCCTATTATTGACGATGAAACACAGAAATTGCATCGTAATTAAATACAAAAGGCACATTACTACTTAAGTACAAGATGACTGACTCTTCTTACTGTCTATGTTTTATGAACCATTGTTGTGAAACTAGTTATAGATTCCGATGCTTCACTCCAGGTTTACTGTATCCCTTGGACCTTCTTGTCGGCGTTGAAACACAGATATTACATCGGAATAGAATAGAAAAGGCACAAGGCCGACATAAGTACAAGAAGACTGACTCTTCCTACTCTCTATGTTTTGAACCATTCCTGTGACACTAGTTATAGATTCCGATGCTTCACTTCAGGTTTAATGTATCCCTTTTACCTTCTTGTTGACGATGAAACACAGAAATTGCATCGGAATTAAATACAACAGGCACAATGCCGACTTAAGTACAAGAAGACTGACTCTTCTTACTGTCTATGTTTAAAACCATTCCTATGACACTAGTTATAGATTCCGATGCTTCCCTTCAGGTTTACTGTATCCCTCAGACCTTCTTATTGACGATGAAACACAGAAATTGCATCGGAATAAAATACAAAATGCACAATGCCGACTTAAGTACAAGAAGACTGACTCTTCTTACTGACTGTGTTCTGAACCATTCCTGTGACACTAGTTATAGATTCCGTTGCTTCACTCCAGGTTTACCGTATCCCTTGGACATCCTTATTGACGATGAAACACAGAAATTGCATCGGAATTAAATACAAAATGCAAAATGTCGACTTAAGTACAAGAAGACTGACTCTTCCTACTGTCTATGTTTTGACCATTCCTGTGACACTAGTTATAAATTCCGTTGCTTCACTCCAGGTTTACCGTATCCCTTGGACATCCTTATGGACAATGAAACACAGAAATTGCAACGGAATTAAATACAAAATGCACAATGCCGACTTAAGTACAAGAAGACAGACTCTTCCTACTGTCTATGATTTGAACCATTCCTGTGACACTAGTTATAGATTCCGATGCTTCACTTCAGGTTTACTGTATCCCCCTGACCCTCTTATTGACGATGAAACACAGAAATTGTATCGGAATTAAATACAAAAGGCACATTCCTACTTAAGTACAAGATGACTGACTCTTCTTACTGTCTATGTATTATGAACCATTGTTGCGAAACTAGTTATAGATTCCGATGCTTCACTCCAGGTTTCTGTGTCCCTTGGACCTTCTTATTCACGATGGAACACAGACATTGCATCGTAATTTAATACAAAAGGCACAATGCAAACTTATGTACAAGAAGACTGATTCTTCTTACTGTCTATGTTTGAACCATTCCTGTGACACTGGTTATAAATTCCGATGCTTCACTCCAGGTTTACTGTATCCCTTGGACCTTCATATTGACGATGAAACACAGAAATTGCATCGGAATTACATAAAAAAGTCACATTCCGACTTAAGTACAAGATGACTGACTCTTCTTACTGTCTATGTCTTGAACCATTCCTGTGACACTAGTTATAGATTTCGATGCTGCACTCGAGGTTTACTGTGTCCCTTGGCCCTTCTTATTGACGATCAAACACAGAAATTGCATCGGAATGAGATACAAAAGGCACAATGCCGACTTAAGTATAAGAAGACTGACACTTCTTACTGACTATATTTTCAACCATTCCTGGGACACTAGTTATAGATTCCGATGCTTCACTTCAGGTTTTATATATCCCTTGGACCTTCTTATTGACGATGAAACACAGAAATTGCATCGGATTTAAATAGAAAAGGCAAATGCCGACTTAAGTACAAGAAGACTGACTCTTCCTACTGTCTATGATTTGAACCATTCCAGTGACACTAGTTTTAGATTCCGATGCTTCACTTCAGGCTTACTATATCCCTCAGACCTTCTCATTGACGATGAAACAAAGAAATTGCATCGGAATAAAATACAAAAGTCACAATGCCGACTTAAGTACAAGAACACTGACTCTTCTTACTGTCTATGTTTGAACCATTCCTATGACACTAGTTATAGATTCCGATGCTTCACTTCAGGTTTACTGTATCCCTTGGACCTTCTTTTTGACGATGAAACACAGATATTGCATCGGAATTAAATAGAAAAGGCACAATGTCGACATAAGTACAAGAAGACTGACTCTTCCTACTCTCTATGTTTGAACCATTCCTGTGACACTAGTGATAGATTCCGATGCTTCACTTCAGGTTTACTGTATCCCTCTGACCCTCTTATTGACGATGAATCACAGAAATTGCATCGGAATGAAATACAAAAGGCACAATGCCGACTTAAGTACAAGAAGACTGACTCTTCTTACTGACTATGTTTTTAACCATTCCTGGGACACTAGTTATAGATTCCGATGCTTCACTTCAGGTTTACTGTATCCCTCTGACCCTCTTATTGGCGATGAAACACAGAAATTGTATCGGAATTAAATACAAATGGCACATTCCTACTTAAGTACAAGAAGACTGACTCTTCCTACTGTCTATGATTTGAACCATTCCAGTGACACTAGTTTTAGATTCCGATGCTTCACTTCAGGTTTACTGTATCCCTCTGACCCTCTTATTGACGATGAAACACAGAAATTGCATCGTAATTAAATACAAAAGGCACAATGCCAACTTATGTACAAGAAGACTGATTCTTCTTACTGTCTATGTTTGAACCATTCCTGTGACACTGGTTATAAATTCCGATGCTTCACTCCAGGTTTACTGTATCCCTTGTACCTTCTCATTGACGATGAAACACAGAAATTGCATCGGATTTAAATACAAAAGTCACATTCCGACTTAAGTACAAGATGACTGACTCTTCTTACTGTCTATGTTTTGAACCATTCCTGCTGCACTCGAGGTTTACTGTATACCTTGGACCTTCTTATTGACGATGAAAAACAGATATTGCAATGGAATTGAATAGTAAAGGCACAATGCCGACATAAGTACAAGAGGACTGACTCTTCCTACTGTCTATGTTTGAACCATTCCGATGACACTAGTTATAGATTCCCATGCTTCACTTCAGGTTTACTGTATCCCTCAGACCTTCTTATTGACGATGAAACACAGAAATTGCATCGGAATAAAATACAAAAGGCTCAATGTCGACTTAAGTACAAGAAGAGTGACTCTTCCTACTGTCAATGTTTTGAACCATTCCTGTGACACTACTTATAGATTCCGATGCTTCACTCCAGGTTTACTGTATACCTTGGACCTTCTTATTGACGATGAAAAACAGATATTGCAATGGAATTGAATAGAAAAGGCACAATGCCGACATAAGTACAAGAGGACTGACTCTTCCTCCTCTCTATGTTTGAACCATTCCTGTGACACTAGTTATAGATTCCGATGCTTCACTTCAGGTTTAATGGTTCCCTTGGACCTTCTTGTTGACGATGAAACACAGAAATTGCATCGGAATTAAATACAAAAGGCGCAATGCCGACTTAAGTACAAGAAGACTGACTCTTCTTACTGACTATGTTTGGAACCATTCCTGTAACACTAGTTATAGATTCCGTTGCTTCACTTCTGGTTTACTGTATCCCTTGGACCTTCTTATTGACGATGAAACACAGAAATTGCATCGGAATTAAATACAAAAGGCACAATGCCGACTTAAGTACAAGAAGACTGACTCTTCTTACTGTCTATGTTTGAACCATTCCTATGACACTAGTTATAGATTTCGATGCTTCACTTCAGGTTTACTGTATCCCTCAGACCTTCTTATTGACAATGAAACACAGAAATTGCATCGGAATAAAATACGAAAGGCACAATGCCGACTTAAGTACAAGAAGACTGACTCTTCCTACTGTCTATGATTCGTACCATTCCTGTGACACTACTTATAGATTCCGATGCTTCACTCCAGGTTTACTGTATCCCTTCGACCTTCTTATTGACGATGAAACACAGATATTGCATCGGAATTAAATAGAAAAGGCACAATGCCGACATAAGTACAAGATGACTGACTCTTCCTACTCTCTATGTTAGAACCATTCCTGTGACACTAGTTATAGATTCCGATGCTTCACTTCAAGTTTACTGTATCCCTCTGACCTTCTTATTGACGATGAAATACAGAAATTGCATCGGAATTAAATACAAAAGTCACATTCCGACTTAAGTACAAGATGACTGACTCTTCTTACAGTCTATGTATTGAACCATTCCTGTGACACTAGTTACAGATTCCGATGCTGCACTCCGGGTTTGCTGTGTCCCTTGGCCCTTCATATTGACGATGAAACACAGAAATTGCATCGGAATGAAATACAAAAGGCACAATGCCGACTTAAGTACAAGAAGACTGACTCTTCTTACTGACTATGTTTTAAACATTCCTGGGACACTAGTTATAGATTCCGATGCTTCACTTCAGGTTTACTGTATCCCTTGGACCTTCTTATTGACGATGAAACACAGAAATTGCATCGGAATTAAATACAAAAGGCACAATGCCGACTTAAGTACAAGAAGACTGACTCTTCTTACTGACTATGCTTTCAACCATTCCTGTGACACTAGTTATAGATCCGATGCTTCACTCCAGGTTTACCGTATCTCTTGGACCTTCTTACTGACGATGAAACACAGAAATTGCATCGGCATTAAATAGAAAAGGCACAATGCCGACTTAAATACAAAAAGACTGACTCTTCCTACTGTCTATGTTTGAACCATTCCTGTGACACTGGTTATAGATTCCGATGCTTCTCTTCAGGTTTAATGTATCCCTTGGACCTTCTTGTTGACGATGAATCACAGAAATTGCATCGGAATTAAATACAAAAGGCACAATGCCGACTTAAGTACAAGAAGACTGATTCATCTTACCGACTATGGTTTGATTCATTCCTGTGACACTAGTTATAGATGACGATGCTTCACTCCCAGTTTACTGTATCCCTTGGACCTTCATATTGACGATGAAACACAGATATTGCATCCGAATTAAATACAAAAGGCACAATGCCGACTTAAGTACAAGAAGACTGACTCTTCTTACTGTCTATGTTTTTAACCATCGCTGAGACACTAATTATAGATTAAGATGCTTCACTCCAGGTTAACTGTATCCCTTTGACCTTCTTATTGACGATGAAACACAGAAATTGCATCGGAATTAAATACAAAAGGCACAATGCCGACTTAACTACAAGAAGACTGACTCTTCTTAGTGACTATGTTTTGAACCATTCCTGTGACACTAGTTATAGATTCCGATGCTTCACTTCAGGTTTACTGTATCCCTCTGACCCTCTTATTGACGATGAAACACATAAATTGCATCGGAATTAAATACAAAAGTCACATTCCGACTTAAGTTCAAGATGACTGACTCTTCTTACTGTCTATGTTTTGAACCATTCCTGTGACACTAGTTATAGATTCCGATGCTGCACTCCAGGTTTCTTGTGTCCCTTGGCCCTTCTTATTGACGATGAAACACAGAAATTGCATCGGAATGAAATACAAAATGCACAATGCCGACTTAAGTACAAGAAGACTGACTCTTCTTACTGACTATGTTTTTAACCATTCCTGGGACACTAGTTATAGATTCCGATGCTTCACTTCAGGGTTACTGTGTCCCTTGGACCTTCTTATTGACGATGAAACACAGAAATTGCATCGGAATGAAATACAAAAGGCACAATGCCGACTTAAGTACAAGAAGACTGACTCTTCTTACTGACTATGTTTGGAACCATTCCTGTAACACTAGTTATAGATTCCGATGCTTCACTTCTCGTTTGCTGTATACCTTGGACCTTCTTATTGACGATGAAACACAGAAATTGCATCGGAATTATATACAAAAGGCACAATGCCGACTTAAGTACAAGAAGACTGACTCTTCTTACTGTCTATGTTTGAACAATTCCTATGACACTAGTTATAGATTCCGATGCTTCACTTCAGGTTTACTGTATCCCTCAGACCTTCTTATTGACGATGAAACACAGAAATTGCATCGGAATAAAGTACAAAAGGCACAATGCCGACTTAAGTACAAGAAGACTGACTCTTCCTACTATCTATGTTTTGAACCATTCCTGTGACACTACTTATAGATTCCGATGCTCCACTCCAGGTTTACTGTATCCCTTGGACCTTCTTATTGACGATGAAAAACTGATATTGCATCGGAATTGAATACAGAAGGCACAATGCCGACATAAGTACAAGAGGACTGACTCTTCCTACTCTCTATGTTTGAACCATTCCTGTGACACTAGTTATAGATTCCGATGCTTCACTTCAGGTTTAATGTATCCCTTGGACCTTCTTGTTGACGATGAATCACAGAAATTACATCGGAATTAAATACAAAAGGCACAATGATGATTTAAGTACAAGAAGACTGATTCTTCTTACCGACTATGTTTGATTCATTCCTGTGACACTAGTTATAGATTCCGATGCTTCAGTCCAAGTTTACTGTATCCCTGGGACCTTCTTATTGACGATGAAACACAGAAATTGCATCGGAATTTAATACAAAAGGCACAATGCCGACTTAAGTACAAGAAGACTGATTCTTCTTACTGACTATGTTTTGAACCATTCCTGTGACACTAGTTATAGATTCCGATCCTTCACTCCCGGTTTACTGTATCCTTTGGACCATCTTATTGACGATGAAACACAGAAATTGCATCGGAATTAAATACAAATCGCACAATGCCGACTTAAGTACAAGAAGACTGACTCTTCTTACTGACTATGCTTTGAACCATTCCTGTGACACTAGTTATTGATTCCGATGCTTCACTCCAGGTTTACCGTATCCCTTGGACATCCTTATTGACGATGAAACACAGAAATTGCATTGGAATTAAATACAAAAGGCAAAATGCCGACTTAAGTACAAGAAGACTGACTCTTGCTACTGTCTATGTTTTCAACCATTCCTGTGACACTAGTTATAGATTCCGATGCTTCACTCCAGGTTTACTGTATCCCTTGGACCTTCTTATTGACGATGAAACACAGAAATTGCATCGGAATTAAATAGAAAAGGCACAATGCCGACTTAAGTACAAGAAGACTGACTCTACCTACTGTCTATGTTTTGAACCATTCCTGTGACACTAGTTAAGGATTCCGAAGCTTCACTTCAGGTTTAATGTATCCCTTGGACCTTCTTGTTGACGATGAATCACAGAAATTACATCGGAATTAAATACAAAAGGCACAATGATGATTTAAGTACAAGAAGACTGATCCTTCTTACTGACTATGTTTTGATTCATTCCTGTGACACTAGTTATAGATTCCGATGCTTCACTCCCGCTTTACTGTATCCCTTGGACGTTCTTATTGACGATGTAACACATAAATTGCATCCGAATTAAATACAAAAGGCACAATGCAGACTTAAGTACAAGAAGACTGACTCTTCTTATTGTCTATGTTTGAACCATTCCTATGACACTAGTTATAGATTCCGATGCTTCACTTCGGGTTTACTGTATCGCTCAGACCTTCTTATTGACGAAGAAACACAGAAATTGCATCGGAATAAAATACAAAAGGCACAATGCTGACTTAAGTCAAGAAGACTGACTCTTCCTACTGTTATGTTTTGAACCATTCCTGTGACATTAATTTCAGATTCCGATGCTTCACTCCAGGTTTACTGTATCCCTTGGACCTTCTTATTGATGATGAAACACAGATATTGCATCGGAATAAAATACAAAAGGCAAATTGCCGACTTAAGTACAAGAAGACTGACTCTTCCTACTGTCTATGTTTTGAACCATTCCTGTGACACTAGTTATAGATTCCGATGCTTCACTTCAGGTTTACTGTATCCCTCAGACCTTCTTATTGACGATGAAAGACAGAAATTGCATCGGAATAAAATACAAAAGGCACAATGACGACTTAAGTACAAGAAGACTGACTCTTCCTACTGTCTATGTTTTGAACCATTCCTGTGACACTACTTTTAGATTCCGATGCTTCACTCCAGGTTTACCGTATCCCTTGGACCTTCTTACTGACGATGAAAGACAGAAATTGCATCGGAATTAAATAGAAAAGGCACAATGCCGACTTAAGTACAAGAAGACTGACTCTTCCTACTGTCTATGTTTGAACCATTCCTGTGGCACTACTTTTAGATTCCGATGCTTCACTCCAGGTTTACTGTATCCCTTGGACCTTCTTATTGACGATGAAACACAGATATTGCATCGGAATGAAATACAAAATGCACAATGCCGACTTAAGTACACGAAGACTAACTCTTCTTACTGACTATGCTTTTAACCATTCCTGGGACAGTAGTTATAGATTCCGATGCTTCACTTCAGGGTTACTGTATCCCTTGGACCTTCTTATTGACGATGAAACACAGAAATTGCATCCGAATGAAATACAAAAGGCACAATGCCGACTTAAGTACAAGAAGACTGACTCTTCCTACTGTCTATGTTTGAACCATTCCTGAGACACTAGTTATAGATTCCGATGCTTCACTTCAGGTTTAATGTATCCCTTGGACCTTCATATTGTCGATGAAACACAGATATTGCATCCAAATTAAATACAAAAGTCACATTCCGACTTAAGTACAAGATGACTGACTCTTCTTACTGTCTATGTTTTGAACCATTCCTGTGACACTAGTTATAGATTCCGATGCTGCACTCCAGGTTTCTTGTGTCCCTTGGCCCTTCTTATTGACGATGAAACACAGAAATTGCATCGGAATGAAATACAAAATGCACAATGCCGACTTAAGTACAAGAAGACTGACTCTTCTTCCTGATTATGTTTTTAACCATTCCTGGGACAGTAGTTATAGATTCCGATGCTTCACTTCAGGGTTACTGTATCCCTTGGACCTTGTTATTGCCGATGAAACACAGAAATTGCATCCGAATGAAATACAAAAGGCACAATGCCGACTTAAGTACAAGAAGACTGACTCTTCTGACTGACTATGTTTGGAACCATTCCTGTAACACTAGTTATAGATTCCGATGCTTCACTTCTCGTTTGCTGTATACCTTGGACCTTCTTATTGACGATGAAACACAGAAATTGCATCGGAATTGTATACAAAAGGCACAATGCCGACTTAAGTACAAGAAGACTGACTCTTCTTACTGTCTATGTTTGAACCATTCCTAGGACACTAGTTATAGATTCCGATGCTTCACTTCAGGTTTACTGTATCCCTCAGACCTTCTTATTGACGATGAAACACAGAAATTGCATCGGAATAAAATACAAAAGGCACAATGCCGACTTAAGTACAAGAAGACTGATTCCTCTTACTGACTATGTTTTGATTCATTCCTGTGACACTAGTTATAGATTGCGATGCTTCACTCCCGCTTTACTGTATCCCTTGGACCTTCTTACTGACGATGTAACACATAAATTGCATCCCAATTAAATACAAAAGGCACAATGCAGACTTAAGTACAAGAAGACTGACTCTTCTTACTGTCTATGTTCGAACCATTCCTATGACACTAGTTATAGATTCCGATGCTTCACTTCAGGTTTACTGTATCCCTCAGACCTTCTTATTGACGATGAAACACAGAAATTGCATCGGAATAAAATACAAAAGGCACAATGCCGACTTAAGTACAAGAAGACTGACTCTTCCTACTGTCTATGCTTTGAACCATTCCTGTGACACTACTTTTAGATTCCGATGCTTCACTCCAGGTTTACTGTATCCCTTGGACCTTCTTATTGACGATGAAACACAGATACTGCATCGCAATTGAATAGAAAAGGCACAATGCCGACATAAGTACAAGAGGACTGACTCTTCCTACTCTCTATGTTTGAACCATTCCTGAGACACTAGTTATAGATTCCGATGCTTCACTTCAGGTTTAATGTATCCCTTGGACCTTCTTGTTGACGATGAAACACAGAAATTGCATCGGAATTAAATACAAAAGGCACAATGCCGACTTAAGTACAAGAAGACTGATTCTTCTTACCGACTATGTTTGATTCATTCCTGTGACACTAGTTATAGATTCGGATGGTTCAGTCCAGGTTTACTGTAACCCTTGGACCTTCTTATTGACGATGAAACACAGAAATTGCATCGGAATTTAATACAAAAGGCACAATGCCGACTTATGTACAAGATGACTGACTCTTCTTACTGACTATGTTTTGAACCATTCCTGTGACACTAGTTATAGATTCCGATGCTTCACTCCCAGTTTACTGTATCCCTTGGACCTTCTTATTGACGATGAAACACAGAAATTGCATCGGAATGAAATACAAAACACACAATGCCGACTTAAGTACAAAAAGACTGACTCTTCTTACTGACTATATTTTGAACCATTCCTGTGACACTAGTTATAGATTCCGATGCTTCACTCCAGGTTTACCGTATCCCTTGGACATCCTTATTGACGATGAAACACAGAAATGGCATTGGAATTAAATACAAAAGTCACATTCCAACTTAAGTACAAGATGACTGACTCTTCCTACTGTCTATGTTTTGAACCATTCCTGTGACACTAGTTATAGATTCCGATGCTGCACTCCAGGTTTGCTGTGTCCCTTGGCCCTTCTTATTGACGATGAAACACAGAAATTGCTTCGGAATGAAATACAAAAGGCACAATGCCGACTTAAGTACAAGATGACTGACTCTTCTTACTGACAATGTTTTGAACCATTCCTGTGACACTAGTTATAGATTCCGATGCTTCACTCCCATTTTACTGTATCCCTTGGACCTTCTTATTGACGATGAAACACAGAAATTGCATCGGAATGATATACAAAAGGCACAATGCCGACTTAAGTACAAGAAGACTGTCTCTTCATAGTGACTATGTTTGGAACCATTCCTGTAACACTAGTTATAGATCCCGATGCTTCACTCTAGGTTTACTGTATCCCTTAGACCTCCTTACTGACGATGAAACACAGAAATTGCATCGGAATTAAATACAAAACGCACAATGCCGACTTAAGTACAAGAAGACTGACTCGTCTTACAGTCTATGTTTAAACCATTGCTATGACACTAGTTATAGATTCCGATGCTTCACTTCAGGTTTACTGTATCCCTCAGACCTTCTTATTGACGATGAGACACAGAAATTGCATCGGAATAAAATACAAATGCACAATGCCGACTTAAGTACAAGAAGACTGACTCTTCCTACTGTCTATGTTTTGAACCATTCCTGTGACACTAGCTATAGTTTCCGAAGCTTCACTCCAGGCTTACTGTATCCCTTGGACCTTCTTATTGACGATGAAACACAGATATTGCATCGGAATTGAATAGAAAACGCACAATGCCGACATAAGTACAAGAGGACTGACTCTTCCTACTCTCTATGTTTGAACCACTCCTGTGACACTAGTTATAGATTCCGATGCTTCACTTCAGGTTTAATGTATCCCTTGGACCTTCTTGTTGACGATGAAACACAGAAATTGCATCGGAATTAAATACAAAAGGCACAATGCCGACTTAAGTACAAGAAGACTGATTCTTCTTACCGACTATGTTTGATTCATCCTGTGACACTAGTTATAGATTCCGATGCTTCAGTCCAAGTTTACTGTATCCCTTGGACCTTCTTATTGACGATGAAACACAGAAATTGCATCGGAATATAATACAAGAGGCACAATGCCGACTTAAGTACAAGAAGACTGACTCTTCCGACTGACTATGTTTTGAACCATTCCTGTGTCACTAGTTATAGATTCCGATGCTTCACTCCCGGTTTACTGTATCCCTTGGACCTTCTTATTGACGATGAAACACAGAAATTGCATCGGAATGTAATACAAAAGGCACAATGCCGACTTAAGTACAAGAAGACTGACTCTTCTTACTGACTATGCCTTTAACCATTCCTGGGACACTAGTTACAGATTCCGATGCTTCACTTAAGGTTTACTGTATCCCTTGGACCTTCTTATTGACGATGAAACACAGAAATTGCATCGGAATGAAATACAAAAGGCACAATGCCGACTTAAGTACAAGAAGACTAACTCTTCTTACTGACTATGTTTTGAACCATTCCTGTGACACTAGTTATAGATTCCGATGCTTCACTCCAGGTTTACCGTATCCCTTGGACATCCTTATTGACGATGAAACACAGAAATTGCATCGGAATTAAATACAAACGGCACAATGCCGACTTAAGTACAAGAAGACTGACTCTTCCTACTGTCTATGTTTTGAACCATTCCTGTGAAACTAGTTATAGATTCCGATACTTCACTCCAGGTTTACTGTATCCCTTGGACCTTCTTATTGACGATGAAACACAGAAATTGCATCGGAAGTAAATAGAAAAGGCACAATGCCGACTTAAGTACAAGAAGACTGACTCTTCCTACTGTCTATGTTTTGAATCATTCCTGTGACACTAGTTATAGATTCCGATGCTTCACTTCAGGTTTAATGTATCCCTTGGACCTTCTTGTTGACGATGAATTACAGAAATTGCATCGGAATTAAATACAAAAGGCACAATGACGACTTAAGTAGAAGAAGACTGATTCTTGTTACCGAGTATGTTTTGATTCATTCCTGTGACACTAGTTATAGATTCCGATGCTTCACTCCCTGTTTATTGTATCCCTTCGACCTTCTTATTGACGATGAAGCACAGAAATTGCTTCCGAATTAAATACAAAAGGCACAATGCAGACTTAAGTACAAGAAGACTGACTCTTCTTATTGTCTATGTTTGAACCAATCCTATGACACTAGTTATAGATTCCGATGCTTCACTTCAGGTTTACTGTATCCCTCAGACCTTCTTATTGACGATGAAACACAGAAATTGCATCGGAATAAAATACAAAAGGCACAATGCCGACTTAAGTACAAGAAGACTGACTCTTCCTACTGTCTATGTTTTGAACCATTCCTGTGACACTACTTTTAGATTCCGATGCTTCACTCCAGGTTTACTGTATCCCTTGTACCTTCTTATTGACGATGAAACACAGATATTGCATCGGAATTTAATAGAAAAGGCACAATGCCGACATAAGTACAAGAGGACTGACTCTTCCTACTCTCTATGTGTGAACCATTCCTGAGACACTAGTAATAGATTCCGGTGCTTCACTTCAGGTTTAATGTATCCCTTGGACCTTCTTGGTGACGATGAAACACAGAAATTGCATCGGAATTAAATACAAAAGGCACAATGCCGACTTAAGTACAAGAAGACTGATTCTTCTTACCGACTATGTTTGATTCATTCCTGTGACACTAGTTATAGATTCGGATGGTTCAGTCCAGGTTTACTGTATCCCTTGGACCTTTTTATTGACGATGAAACACAGAAATTGCATCGGAATTTAATACAAAAGGCACAATGCCGACTTAAGTACAAGATGACTGACTCTTCTTACTGACTATGATTTGAAACATTCCTGTGACACTAGTTATAGATTCCGATGCTTCACTCCCAGTTTACTGTATCCCTTGGACCTTCTTATTGACGATGAAACACAGAGATTGCATCGGAATGAAATACTAAACACACAATGCCGACTTAAGTACAAGAAGACTGACTCTTCTTACTGACTATATTTTGAACCATTCCTGTGACACTAGTTATAGATTCCGATGCTTCACTCCAGGTTTACCGTATCCCTTGGACATCCTTATTGACGATGAAACACAGGAATGGCATTGGAATTAAATACAAAAGTCACATTCCGACTTAAGTACAAGATGACTGACTCTTCTTACTGTCTATGTTTTGAACCATTCCTGTGACACTAGTTATAGATTCCGATGCTGCACTCCAGGTTTGCTGTGTCCCTTGGCCCTTCGTATTTACGATGAAACACAGAAATTGCATCGGAATGAAATACAAAAGGCACAATGCCGACTTAAGTACAAGAAGACTGACTCTTCTTACTGACTATGCTTCTAACCATTCCTGGGACACTAGTTAGAGATTCCGATGCTTCACTTCACATTTACTGTATCCCTTGGACCTTCTTATTGACGATGAAACACAGAAATTGCATCGGAATGATATACAAAAGGCACAATGCCGACTTAAGTACAAGAAGACTGACTCTTCCTACTGTCTATGTTTTGAACCATTCCTGTGACACTAGTTATAGATTGCGATGCTTCACTCCAGGCTTACTGTATCCCTTGGACCTTCTTATTGACGATGAAACACAGATATTGCATCGGAATTAAATACAAAAGGCACAATGCCGACTTAAGTACAAGAAGACTGATTCTTCTTACCGACTATGTTTGATTCATTCCTGTGACACTAGTTATAGATTCGGATGGTTCAGTCCAGGTTTACTGTATCCCTTGGACCTTTTTATTGACGATGAAACACAGAAATTGCATCGGAATTTAATACAAAAGGCACAATGCCGACTTAAGTACAAGATGACTGACTCTTCTTACTGACTATGATTTGAAACATTCCTGTGACACTAGTTATAGATTCCGATGCTTCACTCCCAGTTTACTGTATCCCTTGGACCTTCTTATTGACGATGAAACACAGAGATTGCATCGGAATGAAATACTAAACACACAATGCCGACTTAAGTACAAGAAGACTGACTCTTCTTACTGACTATATTTTGAACCATTCCTGTGACACTAGTTATAGATTCCGATGCTTCACTCCAGGTTTACCGTATCCCTTGGACATCCTTATTGACGATGAAACACAGGAATGGCATTGGAATTAAATACAAAAGTCACATTCCGACTTAAGTACAAGATGACTGACTCTTCTTACTGTCTATGTTTTGAACCATTCCTGTGACACTAGTTATAGATTCCGATGCTGCACTCCAGGTTTGCTGTGTCCCTTGGCCCTTCGTATTGACGATGAAACACAGAAATTGCATCGGAATGAAATACAAAAGGCACAATGCCGACTTAAGTACAAGAAGACTGACTCTTCTTACTGACTATGCTTCTAACCATTCCTGGGACACTAGTTAGAGATTCCGATGCTTCACTTCACATTTACTGTATCCCTTGGACCTTCTTATTGACGATGAAACACAGAAATTGCATCGGAATGATATACAAAAGGCACAATGCCGACTTAAGTACAAGAAGACTGACTCTTCATACTGACTATGTTTGGAACCATTCCTGTAACACTAGTTATAGATCCCGATGCTTCACTCTAGGTTTACTGTATCCCTTAGACCCTCTTATTGACGATGAAACACAGAAATTGCATCGGAATTAAATACAAAAGGCACAATGCCGACTTAAGTACAAGAAGACTGACTCGTCTTACAGTCTATGTTTAAACCATTGCTATGACACTAGTTATAGATTCCGATGCTTCACTTCAGGTTTACTGCATCCCTCAGACCGTCTTATTGACGATGAGACACAGAAATTGCATCGGAATAAAATACAAAAGGCACAATGCCGACTTAAGTACAAGAAGACTGACTCTTCCTACTGTCTATGTTTTGAACCATTCCTGTGACACTAGTTATAGATTGCGATGCTTCACTCCAGGCTTACTGTATCCCTTGGACCTTCTTATTGACGATGAAACACAGATATTGCATCGGAATTGAATAGAAAAGGCACAATGCCGACATAAGTACAAGAGGACTGACTCTTCCTACTCTCTATGTTTGAACCATTCCTGTGACACTAGTTATAGATTCGGATGCTTCACTTCAGGTTTAATGTATCCCTTGGACCTTCTTGTTGATGATGAAACACAGAAATTGCATCGGAATTAAATACAAAAGGCACAATGCCGACTTAAGTACAAGAAGACTGATTCTTCTTACCGACTATGTTTGATTCATCCTGTGACACTAGTTATAGCTTCCGATGCTTCAGTCCAGGTTTACTGTATCCCTTGGACCTTCTTATTGACGATGAAACACATAAATTGCATCGGAATTTAATACAAAAGGCACAATGCCGACTTAAGTACAAGAAGACTGACTCTTCCGACTGACTATGTTTTGAACCATTCCTGTGTCACTAGTTATAGATTCCGATGCTTCACTCCCGGTTTACTGTATCCCTTGGACCTTCTTATTGACGATGAAACACAGAAATTGCATCGGAATGTAATACAAAAGGCACAATACCGACTTAAGTACAAGAAGACTGACTCTTCTTACCGACTATGTTTTTAACCATTCCTGGGACACTAGTTACAGATTCCGATGCTTCACTTCAGGTTTACTGTATCCCTTGGACCTTCTTATTGACGATGAAACATAGAAATTGCATCGGAATGAAATACAAAAGGCACAATGCCGACTTAAGTACAAGAAGACTAACTCTTCTTACTGACTATGTTTTGAACCATTCCTGTGACACTAGTTATAGATTCCGATGCTTCACTCCAGGTTTACCGTATCCCTTGGACATCCTTATTGACGATGAAACACAGAAATTGCATCGGAATTAAATACAAACGGCACAATGCCGACTTAAGTACAAGAAGACTGACTCTTCCTACTCTCTATGTTTGAACCATTCCTGTGAAACTAGTTATAGATTCCGATACTTCACTCCATTTTTACTGTATCCCTTGGACCTTCATATTGACGATGAAACACAGAAATTGCATCGGAATTAAATAGAAAAGGCACAATGCCGACTTAAGTACAAGAAGACTGACTCTTCCTACTGTCTATGTTTTGAACCATTCCTGTGACACTAGTTATAGATTCCGATGCTTCACTTCAGTTTTAATGTATCCCTTGGAACTTCTTGTTGACGATGAATTACAGAAATTGCATCGGAATTAAATACAAAAGGCACAATGCCGACATAAGTACAAGAAGACTGATTCTTCTTACCGAGTATGTTTTGATTCATTCCTGTGACACTAGTTATAGATTCCGATGCTTCACTCACTGTTTATTGTATCCCTTGGACCTTCTTATTGACGATGAAGCACAGAAATTGCTTCCGAATTAAATACAAAAGGCACAATGCAGACTTAAGTACAAGAAGACTGACTCTTCCTACTCTCTATGTTTTGAACCATTCCTGTGAAACTAGTTATAGATTCCGATACTTCACTCCATTTTTACTGTATCCCTTGGACCTTCTTATTGACGATGAAACACAGAAATTGCATCGGAATTAAATACAAAAGGCACAATGCCGACTTAAGTACAAGAAGACTGACTCGTCTTACAGTCTATGTTTAAACCATTGCTATGACACTAGTTATAGATTCCGATGCTTCACTTCAGGTTTACTGCATCCCTCAGACCGTCTTATTGACGATGAGACACAGAAATTGCATCGGAATAAAATACAAAAGGCACAATGCCGACTTAAGTACAAGAAGACTGACTCTTCCTACTGTCTATGTTTTGAACCATTCCTGTGACACTAGTTATAGATTCCGATGCTTCACTCCAGGCTTACTGTATCCCTTGGACTTTCTTATTGACGATGAAACACAGATATTGCATCGGAATTGAATAGAAAAGGCACAATGCCGACATAAGTACAAGAGGACTGACTCTTCCTACTCTCTATGTTTGAACCATTCCTGTGACACTAGTTATAGATTCCGATGCTTCACTTCAGGTTTAATGTATCCCTTGGACCTTCTTGTTGACGATGAAACACAGAAATTGCATCGGAATTAAATACAAAAGGCACAATGCCGACTTAAGTACAAGAAGACTGATTCTTCTTACCGACTATGTTTGATTCATCCTGTGACACTAGTTATAGCTTCCGATGCTTCAGTCCAGGTTTACTGTATCCCTTGGACCTTCTTATTGACGATGAAACACAGAAATTGCATCGGAATTTAATACAAAAGGCACAATGCCGACTTAAGAACAAGAAGACTGACTCTTCCGACTGACTATGTTTTGAACCATTCCTGTGTCACTAGTTATAGATTCCGATGCTTCACTCCCGGTTTACTGTATCCCTTGGACCTTCTTATTGACGATGAAACACAGAAATTGCATCGGAATGTAATACAAAAGGCACAATGCCGACTTAAGTACAAGAAGACTGACTCTCCTTACTGACTATGTTTTTAACCATTCCTGGGACACTAGTTACAGATTCCGAAGCTTCACTTCAGGTTTACTGTATCCCTTGGACCTTCTTATTGACGATGAAACACAGAAATTGCATCGGAATGAAATACAAAAGGCACAATGCCGACTTAAGTACAAGAAGACTAACTCTTCTTACTGACTATGTTTTGAACCATTCCTGTGACACTAGTTATAGATTCCGATGCTTCACTCCAGGTTTACCGTATCCCTTGGACATCCTTATTGACGATGAAACACAGAAATTGCATCGGAATTAAATACAAACGGCACAATGCCGACTTAAGTACAAGAAGACTGACTCTTCCTACTCTCTATGTTTGAACCATTCCTGTGAAACTAGTTATATATTCCGATACTTCACTCCATTTTTACTGTATCCCTTGGACCTTCTTATTGACGATGAAACACAGAAATTGCATCGGAATTAAATAGAAAAGGCACAATGCCGACTTAAGTGCAAGAAGACTGACTCTTCCTACTGTCTATGTTTTGAACCATTCCTGTGACACTAGTTATAGATTCCGATGCTTCACTTCAGGTTTACTGTATCCCTTGGACCTTCTTGTTGACGATGAATTACAGAAATTGCATCGGAATTAAATACAAAAGGCACAATGCCGACTTAAGTACAAGAAGACTGATTCTTCTTACCGAGTATGTTTTGATTCATTCCTGTGACACTAGTTATAGATTCCGATGCTTCACTCCCTGTTTATTGTATCCCTTGGACCTTCTTATTGACGATGAAGCACAGAAATTGCTTCCGAATTAAATACAAAAGGCACAATGCCGACTTAAGTACAAGAAGACTGACTCTTCTGACTGACTATGCTTTGAACCATTCCTGTGTCACTAGTTATAGATTCCGATGCTTCTCTCCCGGTTTACTGTATCCCTTGGACCTTCTTATTGACGATGAAACACAGAAATTGCATCGGAATGTAATACAAAAGGAACAATGCCGACTTAAGTACAAGAAGACTGACTCTTCTTACTGACTATGCTTTTAACCATTCCTGGGACACTAGTTACAGATTCCGATGCTTCACGTCAGGTTCACTGTATCCCTTGGACCTTCTTATTGACGATGAAACACAGATATTGCATCGGAATTGAATAGAAAAGGCACAATGCCGACATAAGTACAAAAGGACTGACTCTTCCTACACTCTATGTTTGAACCATTCCTGTGACACTAGTTATAGATTCCGATGCTTCACTTCAGGTTTAATGTATCTCTTGGACCTTCTTGTTGACGATGAAACACAGAAATTGCATCGGAATTGAATACAAAAGGCACAATGCCGACTTAAGTACAAGAAGACTGATTCTTCTTACCGACTATGTTTGATTCATTCCTGTGACACTAGTTATAGATTCGGATGGTTCAGTCCAGGTTTACTGTATCCCTTGGACCTTCTTATTGACGATGAAACACAGAAATTCCATTGGAATTTAATACAAAAGGCACAATGCTGACTTAAGTGCAAGATGACTGACTCTTCTTACTGACTATGTTTTGAACCATTCCTGTGACACTAGTTATAGATTCCGATGCTTCACTCTCGGTTTACTGTAACCCTTGGACCTTCTTATTGACGATGAAACACAGAAATTGCATCGGAATGAAATACAAAACTCACAATGCCGACTTAAGTACAAGAAGACTGACTTTTCTTACTGACTATGTTTTGAACCATTCCTGTGACACTTGTTATAGATTCCGATGCTTCACTCCAGGTTTACCGTATCCCTTGGACATCCTTATTGACGATGAAACACAGAAATGGCATCGGAATTAAATACAAAAGGCACAATGCCGACTTAAGTACAAGAAGACTGACTCTTCCGACTGACTATGTTTTGAACAATTCCTGTGTTATAGATTACGATGCTGCACTCCAGGTTTGCTGTGTCCCTTGGCCCTTCTTATTGACGATGAAACACAGAAATTGCATCGGAATGAAATACAAAAGGCACAATGCCGACTTAAGTACAAGAAGACTGACTCTTCTTACTGACTATGTTTTTAACCATTCGTGGGACACTAGTTAGAGATTCCGATGCTTCACTTCACGTTTACTGTATACCTTGGACCTTCTTATTGACGATGAAACACAGAAATTGCATCGGAATGATATACAAAAGGCACAATGCTGACTTAAGTACAAGAAGACTGACTCTTCATACTGACTATGTTTGGAACCATTCCTGTAACACTAGTTATTGATCCCGATGCTTCACTTTCGGTTTACTGTATCCCTTGGACCTTCTTATTGACGATGAAACACAGAAATTGCATCGGAATTAAATACAAAAGGCACAATGCCGACTTAAGTACAAGAAGACTGACTCTTATTACAGTCTATGTGTGAACCATTGCTATGACACTAGTTATAGATTCCGATGCTTCACTTCAGGTTTACTGTATCCCTCAGACGTTCTTATTGACGATGAGACACAGAAATTGCATCGGAATAAAATACAAAAGGCACAATGCCGACTTAAGTACAAGAAGACTGACTCTTCCTACTGTCTATGTTTTGAACCATTCCTGTGACACTAGTTATAGATTCCGATGCTTCACTCCAGGCTTACTGTATCCCTTGGACCTTCTTATTGACGATGAAACACAGATATTGCATCGGAATTGAATAGAAAAGGCACAATGCCGACATAAGTACAAGAGGACTGACTCTTCCTACTCTCTATGTTTGAACCATTCCTGTGACACTAGTTATAGATTCCGATGCTTCACTTCAGGTTTAATGTATCCCTTGGACCTTCTTGTTGACGATGAAACACAGAAATTGCATCGGAATGATATACAAAAGGCACAATGCCGACTTAAGTACAAGAAGACTGACTCTTCATACTGACTATGTTTGGAACCATTCCTGTAACACTAGTTATAGATCCCGATGCTTGACTCTAGGTTTACTGTATCCCTTAGACCTTCTTATTGACGATGAAACACAGAAATTGCATCGGAATTAAATACAAAAGGCACAATGCCGACTTAAGTACAAGAAGACTGACTCGTCTTACAGTCTATGATTAAACCATTGCTATGACACTAGTTATAGATTCCGATGCTTCACTTCAGGTTTACTGTATCCCTCAGACCTTCTTATTGACGGTGAGACACAGAAATTGCATCGGAATAAAATACAAAAGGCACAATGCCGACTTAAGTACAAGAAGACTGACTCTTCCTACTGTCTATGTTTTGAACCATTCCTGTGACACTAGTTATAGATTCCGATGCTTCACTTCAGGTTTAATGTATCCCTTGGACTTTCTTGTTGACGATGAAACACAGAAATTGCATCGGAATTAAATACAAAAGGCACAATGCCGACTTAAGTACAAGAAGACTGATTCTTCTTACCGACTATGTTTGATTCATCCTGTGACACTAGTTATAGATTCCGATGCTTCAGTCCAGGTTTACTGTATCCCTTGCACCATCTTATTGACGATGAAACACAGAAATTGCATCGGAATTTAATACAAAAGGCACAATGCCGACTTAAGTACAAGAAGACTGACTCTTCCGACTGACTATGTTTTGAACAATTCCTGTGTTATAGATTCCGATGCTTCACTCCCGGTTTACTGTATCCCTTGGACCTTCTTATTGACGATGAAACACAGAAATTGCGTCGGAATGTAATACAAAAGGCACAATGCTGACTTAAGTACAAGAAGACTGACTCTTCTTACTGACTATGTTTTTACCCATTCCTGGGACACTAGTTACAGATTCCGATGCTTCACTTCCGGTTTACTGTATCCCTTGGACCTTCTTATTGACGATGAAACACAGAAATTGCATCGGAATGAAATACAAAAGGCACAATGCCGACTTAAGTACAAGAAGACTAACTCTTCTTACTGACTATGTTTTGAACCATTCCTGTGAAACTAGATATAGATTCCGGTACTTCACTCCAGGTTTACTGTATCCCTTGGACCTTCTTATTGACGATGAAACACAGAAATTGCATCGGAATTAAATAGAAAAGGCACAATGCCGACTCAAGTACAAGAAGACTGACTCTTCCTACTGTCTATGTTTTGAACCATTCCTGTGACACTAGTTATAGATTCCGATGCTTCACTTCAGGATTAATGTATCCCTTGGACCTTCTTGTTGACGATGAATTACAGAAATTGCATCGGAATTAAATACAAAAGGCACAATGCCGACTTAAGTACGAGAAGACTGATTCTTCTTACCGAGTATGTTTTGATTCATTCCTGTGACACTAGTTATAGATTCCGATGCTTCACTCCCTGTTTATTGTATCCCTTGGACCTTCTTATTGACGATGAAGCACAGAAATTGCTTCCGAATTAAATACAAAAGGCACAATGCAGACTTAAGTACAAGAAGACTGACTCTTCTTACTGTCTATGCTTTTAACCATTGCTGAGACACTAGTTATTGATTCCGATGCTTCACTCCAGGTTTACTGTATCCCTTTGACCTTCTTATTGACGATGAATTACAGAAATTGCATCGGAATAAAATACAAAAGGCACAAAGCCGACTTAAGTACAAGAAGACTGACTCTTCCTACTGTCTATGTTTTGAACCATTCCTGTGACACTAGTTATCGATTCCGATGCTTCACTCCAGGCTTACTGTATCCCTTGTACCTTCTTATTGACGATGAAACACAGATATTGCATCGGAATTGAATCGAAAAGGCACTATGCCGACATAAATACAAGAGGACTGACTCTTCCTACTCTCTATGTTTGAACCATTCCTGTGACACTAGTTATAGATTCCGATGCTTCACTTCAGTTTTACTGCATCCCTCAGACCGTCTTATTGACGATGAGACACAGAAATTGCATCGGAATAAAATACAAAAGGCACAATGCCGACTTAAGTACAAGAAGACTGACTCTTCCTACTGTCTATGTTTTGAACCATTCCTGTGACACTAGTTATAGATTGCGATGCTTCACTCCAGGCTTACTGTATCCCTTGGACCTTCTTATTGACGATGAAACACAGATATTGCATCGGAATTGAATAGAAAAGGCACAATGCCGACATAAGTACAAGAGGACTGACTCTTCCTACTCTCTATGTTTGAACCATTCCTGTGACACTAGTTATAGATTCGGATGCTTCACTTCAGGTTTAATGTATCCCTTGGACCTTCTTGTTGATGATGAAACACAGAAATTGCATCGGAATTAAATACAAAAGGCACAATGCCGACTTAAGTACAAGAAGACTGATTCTTCTTACCGACTATGTTTGATTCATCCTGTGACACTAGTTATAGCTTCCGATGCTTCAGTCCAGGTTTACTGTATCCCTTGGACCTTCTTATTGACGATGAAACACATAAATTGCATCGGAATTTAATACAAAAGGCACAATGCCGACTTAAGTACAAGAAGACTGACTCTTCCGACTGACTATGTTTTGAACCATTCCTGTGTCACTAGTTATAGATTCCGATGCTTCACTCCCGGTTTACTGTATCCCTTGGACCTTCTTATTGACGATGAAACACAGAAATTGCATCGGAATGTAACACAAAAGGCACAATACCGACTTAAGTACAAGAAGACTGACTCTTCTTACTGACTATGTTTTTAACCATTCCTGGGACACTAGTTACAGATTCCGATGCTTCACTTCAGGTTTACTGTATCCCTTGGACCTTCTTATTGACGATGAAACACAGAAATTGCATCGGAATGAAATACAAAAGGCACAATGCCGACTTAAGTACAAGAAGACTAACTCTTCTTACTGACTATGTTTTGAACCATTCCTGTGACACTAGTTATAGATTCCGATGCTTCACTCCAGGTTTACCGTATCCCTTGGACATCCTTATTGACGATGAAACACAGAAATTGCATCGGAATTAAATACAAACGGCACAATGCCGACTTAAGTACAAGAAGACTGACTCTTCCTACTCTCTATGTTTTGAACCATTCCTGTGAAACTAGTTATAGATTCCGATACTTCACTCCATTTTTACTGTATCCCTTGGACCTTCTTATTGACGATGAAACACAGAAATTGCATCGGAATTAAATAGAAAAGGCACAATGCCGACTTAAGTACAAGAAGACTGACTCTTCCTACTGTCTATGTTTTGAACCATTCCTGTGACACTAGTTATAGATTCCGATGCTTCACTTCAGGTTTAATGTATCCCTTGGACCTTCTTGTTGACGATGAATTACAGAAATTGCATCGGAATTAAATACAAAAGGCACAATGCCGACATAAGTACAAGAAGACTGATTCTTCTTACCGAGTATGTTTTGATTCATTCCTGTGACACTAGTTATAGATTCCGATGCTTCACTCACTGTTTATTGTATCCCTTGGACCTTCTTATTGACGATGAAGCACAGAAATTGCTTCCGAATTAAATACAAAAGGCACAATGCAGACTTAAGTACAAGAAGACTGACTCTTCTTACTGTCTACGCTTTTAACCATTGCTGAGACACTAGTTATTGATTCCGATGCTTCACTCCAGGTTTACTGTATCCCTTTGACCTACTTATTGACGATGAATTACAGAAATTGCATCGGAATAAAATACAGAAATCACAATGCCGACTTAAGTACAAGAAGACTGATTCTTCTTACCGACTATGTTTGATTCATCCTGTGACACTTGTTATAGCTTCCGATGCTTCAGTCCAGGTTTACTGTATCCCTTGGACCTTCGTATTGACGATGAAACACAGAAATTGCATCGGAATTTAATACAAAAGGCACAATGCCGACTTAAGTACAAGAAGACTGACTCTTCCTACTCTCTATGTTTTGAACCATTCCTGTGAAACTAGTTATAGATTCCGATACTTCACTCCATTTTTACTGTATCCCTTGGACCTTCTTATTGACGATGAAACACAGAAATTGCATCGGAATTAAATACTAAAGGCACAATGCCGACTTAAGTACAAGAAGACTGACTCGTCTTACAGTCTATGTTTAAACCATTGCTATGACACTAGTTATAGATTCCGATGCTTCACTTCAGGTTTACTGCATCCCTCAGACCGTCTTATTGACGATGAGACACAGAAATAGCATCGGAATAAAATACAAAAGGCACAATGCCGACTTAAGTACAAGAAGACTGACTCTTCCTACTGTCTATGCTTTGAACCATTCCTGTGACACTAGTTATAGATTCCGATGCTTCACTCCAGGCTTACTGTATCCCTTGGACTTTCTTATTGACGATGAAACACAGATATTGCATCGGAATTGAATAGAAAAGGCACAATGCCGACATAAGTACAAGAGGACTGACTCTTCCTACTCTCTATGTTTGAACCATTCCTGTGACACTAGTTATAGATTCCCGATGCTTCACTTCAGGTTTTAATGTATCCCTTGGACCTTCTTGTTGACGATGAAACACAGAAATTGCATCGGAATTAAATACAAAAGGCACAATGCCGACTTAAGTACAAAGAAGACTGATTCTTCTTACCGACTATGTTTGATTCATCCTGTGACACTAGTTATAGCTTCCGATGCTTCAGTCCAGTTTACTGTATCCCTTGGACCTTCTTATTGACGATGAAACACAGAAATTGCATCGGAATTTAATACAAAAGGCACAATGCCGACTTAAGTACAAGAAGACTGACTCTTCCGACTGACTATGTTTTGAACCATTCCTGTGTCACTAGTTATAGATTCCGATGCTTCACTCCCGGTTTACTGTATCCCTTGGACCTTCTTATTGACGATGAAACACAGAAATTGCATCGGAATGTAATACAAAAGGCACAATGCCGACTTAAGTACAAGAAGACTGACTATTCTTACTGACTATGTTCTTAACCATTCCTGGGACACTAGTTACAGATTCCGATGCTTCACTTCAGGTTTACTGTATCCCTTGGACCTTCTTATTAACGATGAAACACAGAAATTGCATCGGAATGAAATACAAAAGGCACAATGCCGACTTAAGTACAAGAAGACTAACTCTTCTTACTGACTATGTTTTGAACCATTCCTGTGACACTAGTTATAGATTCCGATGCTTCACTCCAGGTTTACCGTATCCCCTGGACATCCTTATTGACGATGAAACACAGAAATTGCATCGGAATTAAATACAAACGGCACAATGCCGACTTAAGTACAAGAAGACTGACTCTTCCTACTCTCTATGTTTGAACCATTCCTGTGAAACTAGTTATAGATTCCGATACTTCACTCCATTTTTACTGTATCCCTTGGACCTTCTTATTGACGATGAAACACAGAAATTGCATCGGAAATAAATAGAAAAGGCACAATGCCGACTTAAGTACAAGAAGACTGACTCTTCCTACTGTCTATGTTTTGAACCATTCCTGTGACACTAGTTATAGATTCCGATGCTTCACTTCAGGTTTAATGTATCCCTTGGACCTTCTTGTTGACGATGAATTACAGAAATTGCATCGGAATTAAATACAAAAGGCACAATGCCGACTTAAGTACAAGAAGACTGATTCTTCTTACCGAGTATGTTTTGATTCATTCCTGTGACACTAGTTATAGATTCCGATGCTTCACTCCCTGTTTATTGTATCCCTTGGACCTTCTTATTGACGATGAAGCACAGAAATTGCTTCCGAATTAAATACAAAAGGCACAATGCAGACTTAAGTACAAGAAGACTGACTCTTCTTACTGTCTATGCTTTTAACCATTGCTGAGACACTAGTTATTGATTCCGATGCTTCACTCCAGGTTTACTGTATCCCTTTGACCTTCTTATTGACGATGAATTACAGAAATTGCATCGGAATAAAATACAAAATGCACAAAGCCGACTTAAGTACAAGAAGACTGACTCTTCCTACTGTCTATGTTTTGAACCATTCCTGTGACACTAGTTATAGATTCCGATGCTTCACTCCAGGCTTACTGTATCCCTTGTACCTTCTTATTGACGATGAAACACAGATATTGCATCGGAATTGAATAGAAAAGGCACTATGCCGACATAAGTACAAGAGGACTGACTCTTCCTACTCTCTATGTTTGAACCATTCCTGTGACACTAGTTATAGATTCCGATGCTTCACTTCAGTTTTAATGTATCCCTTGGAACTTCTTGTTGACGATGAAACACAGAAATTGCATCGGAACTAAATACAAAAGGCACAATGCCGACTTAAGTACAAGAAGACTGATTCTTCTTACCGACTATGTTTGATTCATTCCTGTGACACTAGTTATAGATTCCGATGCTTCAGTCCAGGTTTACTGTATCCCTTGGACCTTCTTATTGACGATGAAACACAGAAATTGCATCGTAATTTAATACAAAAGGCACAATGCCGACTTAAGTACAAGAAGACTGACTCTTCTGACTGACTATGCTTTGAACCATTCCTGTGTCACTAGTTATAGATTCCGATGCTTCTCTCCCGGTTTACTGTATCCCTTGGACCTTCTTATTGACGATGAAACACAGAAATTGCATCGGAATGTAATACAAAAGGAACAATGCCGACTTAAGTACAAGAAGACTGACTCTTCTTACTGACTATGCTTTTAACCATTCCTGGGACACTAGTTACAGATTCCGATGCTTCACGTCAGGTTCACTGTATCCCTTGGACCTTCTTATTGACGATGAAACACAGATATTGCATCGGAATTGAATAGAAAAGGCACAATGCCGACATAAGTACAAAAGGACTGACTCTTCCTACTCTCTATGTTTGAACCATTCCTGTGACACTAGTTATAGATTCCGATGCTTCACTTCAGGTTTAATGTATCTCTTGGACCTTCTTGTTGACGATGAAACACAGAAATTGCATCGGAATTGAATACAAAAGGCACAATGCCGACTTAAGTACAAGAAGACTGATTCTTCTTACCGACTATGTTTGATTCATTCCTGTGACACTAGTTATAGATTCGGATGGTTCAGTCCAGGTTTACTGTATCCCTTGGACCTTCTTATTGACGATGAAACACAGAAATTCCATTGGAATTTAATACAAAAGGCACAATGCTGACTTAAGTGCAAGATGACTGACTCTTCTTACTGACTATGTTTTGAACCATTCCTGTGACACTAGTTATAGATTCCGATGCTTCACTCTCGGTTTACTGTATCCCTTGGACCTTCTTATTGACGATGAAACACAGAAATTGCATCGGAATGAAATACAAAACTCACAATGCCGACTTAAGTACAAGAAGACTGACTTTTCTTACTGACTATGTTTTGAACCATTCCTGTGACACTTGTTATAGATTCCGATGCTTCACTCCAGGGTTACCGTATCCCTTGGACATCCTTATTGACGATGAAACACAGAAATGGCATTGGAATTAAATACAAAAGTCACATTCCGACTTAAGTACAAGATGACTGACTCTTCTTACTGTCTATGTTTTGAACCATTCCTGTGACACTAGTTATAGATTCCGATGCTGCACTCCAGGTTTGCTGTGTCCCTTGGCCCTTCTTATTGACGATGAAACACAGAAATTGCATCGGAATGAAATACAAAAGGCACAATGCCGACTTAAGTACAAGAAGACTGACTCTTCTTACTGACTATGTTTTTAACCATTCGTGGGACACTAGTTAGAGATTCCAATGCTTCACTTCACGTTTACTGTATACCTTGGACCTTCTTATTGACGATGAAACACAGAAATTGCATCGGAATGATATACAAAAGGCACAATGCTGACTTAAGTACAAGAAGACTGACTCTTCATACTGACTATGTTTGGAACCATTCCTGTAACACTAGTTATTGATCCCGATGCTTCACTTTTGGTTTACTGTATCCCTTGGACCTTCTTATTGACGATGAAACACAGAAATTGCATCGGAATTAAATACAAAAGGCACAATGCCGACTTAAGTACAAGAAGACTGACTCTTATTACAGTCTATGTTTGAACCATTGCTATGACACTAGTTATAGATTCCGATGCTTCACTTCAGGTTTACTGTATCCCTCAGACGTTCTTATTGATGATGAGACACAGAAATTGCATCGGAATAAAATACAAAAGGCACAATGCCGACTTAAGTACAAGAAGACTGACTCTTCCTACTGTCTATGTTTTGAACCATTCCTGTGACACTAGTTATAGATTCCGATGCTTCACTCCAGGCTTACTGTATCCCTTGGACCTTCTTATTGACGATGAAACACAGATATTGCATCGGAATTGAATAGAAAAGGCACAATGCCGACATAAGTACAAGAGGACTGACTCTTCCTACTCTCTATGTTTGAACCATTCCTGTGACACTAGTTATAGATTCCGATGCTTCACTTCAGGTTTAATGTATCCCTTGGACCTTCTTGTTGACGATGAAACACAGAAATTGCATCGGAATGATATACAAAAGGCACAATGCCGACTTAAGTACAAGAAGACTGACTCTTCATACTGACTATGTTTGGAACCATTCCTGTAACACTAGTTATAGATCCCGATGCTTGACTCTAGGTTTACTGTATCCCTTAGACCTTCTTATTGACGATGAAACACAGAAATAGCATCGGAATTAAATACAAAAGGCACAATGCCGACTTAAGTACAAGAAGACAGACTCGTCTTACAGTCTATGATTAAACCATTGCTATGACACTAGTTATAGATTCCGATGCTTCACTTCAGGTTTACTGTATCCCTCAGACCTTCTTATTGACGGTGAGACACAGAAATTGCATCGGAATAAAATACAAAAGGCACAATGCCGACTTAAGTACAAGAAGACTGACTCTTCCTACTGTCTATGTTTTGAACCATTCCTGTGACACTAGTTATAGATTCCGATGCTTCACTTCAGGTTTAATGTATCCCTTGGACCTTCTTGTTGACGATGAAACACAGAAATTGCATCGGAATTAAATACAAAAGGCACAATGCCGACTTAAGTACAAGAAGACTGATTCTTCTTACCGACTATGTTTGATTCATCCTGTGACACTAGTTATAGATTACGATGCTTCAGTCCAGGTTTACTGTATCCCTTGCACCTTCTTATTGACGATGAAACACAGAAATTGCATCGGAATTTAATGCAAAAGGCACAATGCCGACTTAAGTACAAGAAGACTGACTCTTCCGACTGACTATGTTTTGAACAATTCCTGTGTTATAGATTCCGATGCTTCACTCCCGGTTTACTGTATCCCTTGGACCTTCTTATTGACGATGAAACACAGAAATTGCGTCGGAATGTAATACAAAAGGCACAATGCTGACTTAAGTACAAGAAGACTGACTCTTCTTACTGACTATGTTTTTAACCATTCCTGGGACACTAGTTACAGATTCCGATGCTTCACTTCCGGTTTACTGTATCCCTTGGACCTTCTTATTGACGATGAAACACAGAAATTGCATCGGAATGAAATACAAAAGGCACAATGCCGACTTAAGTACAAGAAGACTAACTCTTCTTACTGACTATGTTTTGAACCATTCCTGTGACACTAGTTATAGATTCCGATGCTTCACTCCAGGTTTACCGTATTCCTTGGACATCCTTATTGACGATGAAACACAGAAATTGCATCGGAATTAAATACAAACGGCACAATGCCGACTTAAGTACAAGAAGACTGACTCTTCCTACTGTCTATGTTTTGAACCATTCCTGTGAAACTAGATATAGATTCCGGTACTTCACTCCAGGTTTACTGAATCCCTTGGACCTTCTTATTGACGATGAAACACAGAAATTGCATCGGAATTAAATAGAAAAGGCACAATGCCGACTCAAGTACAAGAAGACTGACTCTTCCTACTGTCTATGTTTTGAACCATTCCTGTGACACTAGTTATAGATTCCGATGCTTCACTTCAGGTTTAATGTATCCCTTGGACCTTCTTGTTGACGATGAATTACAGAAATTGCATCGGAATTAAATACAAAAGGCACAATGCCGACTTAAGTACGAGAAGACTGATTCTTCTTACCGAGTATGTTTTGATTCATTCCTGTGACACTAGTTATAGATTCCGATGCTTCACTCCCTGTTTATTGTATCCCTTGGACCTTCTTATTGACGATGAAGCACAGAAATTGCTTCTGAATTAAATACAAAAGGCACAATGCAGACTTAAGTACAAGAAGACTGACTCTTCTTACTGTCTATGCTTTTAACCATTGCTGAGACACTAGTTATTGATTCCGATGCTTCACTCCAGGTTTACTGTATCCCTTTGACCTTCTTATTGACGATGAATTACAGAAATTGCATCGGAATAAAATACAAAAGGCACAAAGCCGACTTAAGTACAGGAAGACTGACTCTTCCTACTGTCTATGTTTTGAACCATTATTGTGACACTAGTTATCGATTCCGATGCTTCACTCCAGGCTTACTGTATCCCTTGTACCTTCTTATGGACGATGAAACACAGATATTGCATCGGAATTGAATCGAAAAGGCACTATGCCGACATAAGTACAAGAGGACTGACTCTTCCTACTCTCTATGTTTGAACCATTCCTGTGACACTAGTTATAGATTCCGATGCTTCAGTCCAGGTTTACTGTATCCCTTGGACCTTCTTATTGACGATGAAACACAGAAATTGCATCGGAATTTAATACAAAAGGCACAATGCCGACTTAAGTACAAGAAGACTGATTCTTCTTACTGACTATGTTTTGAACCATTCCTGTGTCACTAGTTACAGATTCCAATGCTTCACTTCAGGTTCACTGTATCCTGTGGACCTTCTTATTGACGATGAAACACAGATATTCCATCGGAATTGAATAGAAAAGGCACAATGCCGACATAAGTACTGGAGGACTGACTCTTCCTACTCTCTATGTTTGAACCATTCCTGTGACACTAGTTATAGATTCCGATGCTTCACTTCAGGTTTAATGTATCTCTTGGACCTTCTTGTTGACGATGAAACACAGAAATTGCATCGGAATTGAATACAAAAGGCACAATGCCGACTTAAGTACAAGAAGACTGATTCTTCTTACCGACTATGTTTGATTCATTCCTGTGACACTAGTTATAGATTCGGATGGTTCAGTCCAGGTTTACTGTATCCCTTGGACCTTCTTATTGACGATGAAACACAGAAATTCCATCGGAATTTAATACAAAAGGCACAATGCTGACTTAAGTGCAAGATGACTAACTCTTCTTACTGACTATGTTTTGAACCATTCCTGTGACACTAGTTATAGATTCCGATGCTTCACTCTCGGTTTACTGTATCCCTTGGACCTTCTTATTGACGATGAAACACAGAAATTGCATCGGAATGAAAAATACAAAACTCACAATGCCGACTTAAGTACAAGAAGACTGACTTTTCTTACTGACTATGTTTTGAACCATACCTGTGACACTTGTTATAGATTCCGATACTTCACTCCAGGTTTACCGTATCCCTTTGACATCCTTATTGACGATGAAACACAGAAATGGCATTGGAATTAAATACAAAAGTCACATTCCGACTTAAGTACAAGATGACTGACTCTTCTTACTGTCTATGTTTTGAACCATTCCTGTGACACTAGTTATAGATTCCGATGCAGCACTCCAGGTATGCTGTGTCCCTTGGCCCTTCTTATTGACGATGAAACACAGAAATTGCATCGGAATGAAATACAAAAGGCACAATGCCGACTTAAGTACAAGAAGACTGATTCTTCTTACCGACTGTGTTTGATTCATTCCTGTGACACTAGTTATAGATTCCGATGCTTCAGTCCAGGTTTACTGTATCCCTTGGACCTTCTTATTGACGATGAAACACAGAAATTACATCGGAATTTAATACAAAAGGCACAATGCCGACTTAAGTACAAGAAGACTGACTCTTCTTACTGACTATGTTTTGAACCATTCCTGTGTCACTAGTTACAGATTCCGATACTTCACTTCAGGTTCACTGTATCCTGTGGACCTTCTTATTGACGATGAAACACAGATATTCCATCGGAATTGAATAGAAAAGGCACAATGCCGACATAAGTACTGGAGGACTGACTCTTCCTACTCTCTATGTTTGAACCATTCCTGTGACACTAGTTATAGATTCCGATGCTTCACTTCAGGTTTAATGTATCTCTTGGACCTTCTTGTTGACGATGAAACACAGAAATTGCATCGGAATTGAATACAAAAGGCACAATGCCGACTTAAGTACAAGAAGACTGATTCTTCTTACCGACTATGTTTGATTCATTCCTGTGACACTAGTTATAGATTCGGATGGTTCAGTCCAGGTTTACTGTATCCCTTGGACCTTCTTATTGACGATGAAACACAGAAATTCCATCGGAATTTAATACAAAAGGCACAATGCTGACTTAAGTGCAAGATGACTAACTCTTCTTACTGACTATGCTTTGAACCATTCCTGTGACACTAGTTATAGATTCCGATGCTTCACTCTCGGTTTACTGTATCCCTTGGACCTTCTTATTGACGATGAAACACAGAAATTGCATCGGAATGAAAAATACAAAACTCACAATGCCGACTTAAGTACAAGAAGACTGACTTTTCTTACTGACTATGTTTTGAACCATACCTGTGACACTTGTTATAGATTCCGATGCTTCACTCCAGGTTTACCGTATCCCTTTGACATCCTTATTGACGATGAAACACAGAAATGGCATTGGAATTAAATACAAAAGTCACATTCCGACTTAAGTACAAGATGACTGACTCTTCTTACTGTCTATGTTTTGAACCATTCCTGTGACACTAGTTATAGATTCCGATGCAGCACTCCAGGTATGCTGTGTCCCTTGGCCCTTCTTATTGACGATGAAACACAGAAATTGCATCGGAATGAAATACAAAAGGCACAATGCCGACTTAAGTACAAGAAGACTGATTCTTCTTACCGACTATGTTTGATTCATTCCTGTGACACTAGTTATAGATTCCGATGCTTCAGTCCAGGTTTACTGTATCCCTTGGACCTTCTTATTGACGATGAAACACAGAAATTGCATCGGAATTTAATACAAAAGGCACAATGCCGACTTAAGTACAAGAAGACTGACTCTTCTGACTGACTATGTTTTGAACCATTCCTGTGTCACTAGTTACAGATTCCGATGCTTCACTCCCGGTTTACTGTATCCCTTGGACCTTCTTATTGACGATGAAACACAGAAATTGCATCTGAATGTAATACAAAAGGAACAATGCCGACTTAAGTACAAGAAGACTGACTCTTCTTACTGACTATGCTTTTAACCATTCCTGGGACACTAGTTACAGATTCCGATGCTTCACTTCAGGTTCACTGTATCCTGTGGACCTTCTTATTGACGATGAAACACAGATATTGCATCGGAATTGAATAGAAAAGGCACAATGCCGACATAAGTACAGGAGGACTGACTCTTCCTACTCTCTATGTTTGAACCATTCCTGTGACACTAGTTATAGATTCCGATGCTTCACTTCAGGTTTAATGTATCTCTTGGACCTTCTTGTTGACGATGAAACACAGAAATTGCATCGGAATAGAATACAAAAGGCACAATGCCGACTTAAGTACAAGAAGACTGATTCTTCTTACCGACTATGTTTGATTCATTCCTGTGACACTAGTTATAGATTCGGATGGTTCAGTCCAGGTTTACTGTATCCCTTGGACCTTCTTATTGACGATGAAACACAGAAATTGCATCCGAATTAAATACAAAAGGCACAATGCCGACTTAAGTACAAGAAGACTGACTCTTATTACAGTCTATGTTTGAACCATTGCTATGACACTAGTTATAGATTCCGATGCTTCACTTCAGGTTTACTGTATCCCTCAGACGTTCTTATTGACGATGAGACACAGAAATTCCATCGGAATAAAATACAAAAGGCACAATGCCGACTTAAGTACAAGAAGACTGACTCTTCCTACTGTCTATGTTTTGAACCATTCCTGTGACACTAGTTATAGATTCCGATGCTTCACTCCAGGCTTACTGTATCCCTTGGACCTTCTTATTGACGATGAAACACAGATATTGCATCGGAATTGAATAGAAAAGGCACAATGCCGACATAAGTACAAGACGACTGACTCTTCCTACTCTCTATGTTTGAACCATTCCTGTGACACTAGTTATAGATTCCGATGCTTCACTTCAGGTTTAATGTATCCCTTGGACCTTCTTGTTGGCGATGAAACACAGAAATTGCATCGGAATGATATACAAAAGGCACAATGCCGACTTAAGTACAAGAAGACTGACTCTTCAAACTGACTATGTTTGGAACCATTCCTGTAACACTAGTTATAGATCCCGATGCTTGACTCTAGGTTTACTGTATCCCTTAGAGCTTCTTATTGACGATGAAACACAGAAATTGCATCGGAATTAAATACAAAAGGCACAATGCCGCCTTAAGTACAAGAAGACTGACTCGTCTTACAGTCTATGATTAAACCATTGCTATGACACTAGTTATAGATTCCGATGCTTCACTTCAGGTTTACTGTATCCCTCAGACCTTCTTATTGACGGTGAGACACAGAAATTGCATCGGAATAAAATACAAAAGGCACAATGCCGACTTAAGTACAAGAAGACTGACTCTTCCTACTGTCTATGTTTTGAACCATTCCTGTGACACTAGTTATAGATTCCGACGCTTCACTCCAGGCTTACTGTATCCCTTGGACCTTCTTATTGACGATGAAACACAGATATTGCATCGGAATTGAATAGAAAAGGCACAATGCCGACATAAGTACAAGATGACTGACTCTTCCTACTCTCTATGTTTGAACCATTCCTGTGACACTAGTTATAGATTCCGATGCTTCACTTCAGGTTTAATGTATCCCTTGGACCTTCTTGTTGACGATGAAACACAGAAATTGCATCGGAATTAAATACAAAATTCACAATGCCGACTTAAGTACAAGAAGACTGATTCTTCTTACCGACTATGTTTGATTCATCCTGTGACACTAGTTATAGATTCCGATGCTTCAGTCCAGGTTTACTGTATCCCTTGCACCTTCTTAGTGACGATGAAACACAGAAATTGCATCGGAATTTAATACAAAAGGCACAATGCCGACTTAAGTACAAGAAGACTGACTCTTCCGACTGACTATGTTTTGAACAAATCCTATGTTATAGATTCCGATGCTTCACTCCCGGTTTACTGTATCCCTTGGACCTTCTTATTGACGATGAAACACAGAAATTGCGTCGGAATGTAATACAAAATGCACAATGCCGACTTAAGTACAAGAAGACTGACTCTTCTTACTGACTATGTTTTTAACCATTCCTGGGACACTAGTTACAGATTCCCATGCTTCACTTCAGGTTTACTGTATCCCTTGGACCTTCTTATTGACGATGAAACACAGAAATTGCATCGGAATGAAATACAAAAGGCACAATGCCGACTTAAGTACAAGAAGACTAACTCTTCTTACTGACTATGTTTTGAACCATTCCTGTGACACTAGTTATAGATTCCGATGCTTCACTCCAGGTTTACCGTATCCCTTGGACATCCTTATTGACGATGAAACACAGAAATTGCATCGGAATTAAATACAAACGGCACAATGCCGACTTAAGTACAAGAAGACTGACTCTTCCTACTGTCTATGTTTTGATTCATTCCTGTGAAACTAGATATAGATTCCGTTACTTCACTCCAGGTTTACTGTATCCCTTGGACCTTCTTATTGACGATGAAACACAGAAATTGCATCGGAATTAAATAGAAAAGGCACAATGCCGACTCAAGTACAAGAAGACTGACTCTTCCTACTGTCTATGTTTTGAACCATTCCTGTGACACTAGTTATAGATTCCGATGCTTCACTTCAGGTTTAATGTATCCCTTGGACCTTCTTGTTGACGATGAATTACAGAAATTACATCGGAATTAAATACAAAAGGCACAACGCCGACTTAAGTACAAGAAGACTGATTCTTCTTACCGAGTATGTTTTGATTCATTCCTGTGACACTAGTTATAGATTCCGATGCTTCACTCCCTGTTTATTGTATCCCTTGGACCTTCTTATTGACGATGAAGCACAGAAATAGCTTCCGAATTAAATACAAAAGGCACAATGCAGACTTAAGTACAAGAAGACTGACTCTTCTTACTGTCTATGTTTTTAATCATTGCTGAGACACTAGTTATTGATTCCGATGCTTCACTCCAGGTTTACTGTATCCCTTTGACCTTCTTATTGACGATAATTTACAGAAATTGCATCGGAATAAAATACAAAAGGCACAAAGCCGACTTAAGTACAAGAAGACTGACTCTTCCTACTGTCTATGTTTTGAACCATTCCTGTGACACCAGTTATAGATTCCGATGCTTCACTCCAGGCTTACTGTATCCCTTGTACCTTCTTATTGACGATGAAACACAGATATTGCATCGGAATTGAATAGAAAAGGCACTATGCCGACATAAGTACAAGAGGACTGACTCTTCCTACTCTCTATGTTTGAACCATTCCTGTGACACTAGTTATAGATTCCGATGCTTCACTTCAATTTTAATGTATCCCTTGGACCTTCTTGTTGACGATGAAACACAGAAATTGCATCGAAATTAAATACAAAAGGCACAATGCCGACTTAAGTACAAGAAGACTGATTCTTCTTACCGACTATGTTTGATTCATTCCTGTGACACTAGTTATAGATTCCGATGCTTCAGTCCAGGTTTACTGTATCCCTTGGACCATCTTATTGACGATGAAACACAGAAATTGTATCTGAATGTAATACAAAAGGAACAATGCCGACTTAAGTACAAGAAGACTGACTCTTCTTACTGACTATGTTTTTAACCATTCCTGGGACACTAGTTACAGATTCCGATGCTTCACTTCAGGTTCACTGTATCCGTTGGACCATCTTATTGACGATGAAACACAGATATTGCATCGGAATTGAATAGAAAAGGCACAATGCCGACATAAGTACAAGAGGACTGACTCTTCCTACTCTCTATGTTTGAACCATTCCTGTGACACTAGTTATAGATTCCGGTGCTTCACTTCAGGTTTAATGTATCTCTTGGACCTTCTTGTTGACGATGAAACACAGAAATTGTATCGGAATTGAATACAAAAGGCACAATGCCGACTTAAGTACAAGAAGACTGATTCTTCTTACCGACTATGTTTGATTCATTCCTGTGACACTAGTTATAGATTCGGATGGTTCAGTCCAGGTTTACTGTATCCCTTCTACCTTCTTATTGACGATGAAACACAGAAATTCCATCGGAATTTAATACAAAAGGCACAATGCTGACTTAAGTGCAAGATGACTGACTCTTCTTACTGACTATGTTTTGAACCATTCCTGTGACACTAGTTATAGATTCCGATGCTTCACTCTCGGTTTACTGTATCCCTTGGACCTTCTTATTGACGATGAAACACAGAAATTGCATCGGAATGAAATACAAAACTCACAATGCCGACTTAAGTACAAGAAGACTGACTCTTCCTACTGTCTATGTTTTGAACCATTCCTGTGACACTAGTTATAGATTCCGATGCATCACTTCAGGTTTAATGTATCCCTTGGACCTTCTTGTTGACGATGAATTACAGAAATTGCATCGGAATTAAATACAAAAGGCACAATGCCGACTTAAGTACAAGAAGACTGATTCTTCTTAACGAGTATGTTTTGATTCATTCCTGTGACACTAGTTATAGATTCCGATGCTTCACTCCCTGTTTATTGTATCCCTTGGACCTTCTTATTGACGATGAAGCACAGAAATTGCTTCCGAATTAAATACAAAAGGCACAATGCAGACTTAAGTACAAGAAGACTGACTCTTCTTACTGTCTATGCTTTTAATCATTGCTGAGACACTAGTTATTGATTCCGATGCTTCACTCCAGGTTTACTGTATCCCTTTGACCTTCTTATTGACGATGAATTACAGAAATTGCATCGGAATAAAATACAAAAGGCACAAAGCCGACTTAAGTACAAGAAGACTGACTCTTCCTACTGTCTATGTTTTGAACCATTCCTGTGACACTAGTAATAGATTCCGATGCTTCACTCCAGGCTTACTGTATCCCTTGTACCTTCTTATTGACGATGAAACACAGATATTGCATCGGAATTGAATAGAAAAGGCACTATGCCGACATAAGTACAAGAGGACTGACTCTTCCTACTCTCTATGTTTTGAACCATTCCTGTGAAACTAGTTATAGATTCCGATACTTCACTCCATTTTTACTGTATCCCTTGGACCTTCTTGTTGACGATGAAACACAGAAATTGCATCGGAATTAAATACAAAAGGCACAATGCCGACTTAAGTACAAGAAGACTGATTCTTCTTACCGACTATGTTTGATTCATTCCTGTGACACTAGTTATAGATCCCGATGCTTCAGTCCATGTTTACTGTATCCCTTGGACCTTATTATTGACGATGAAACACAGAAATTGCATCGGAATGTAATACAAAAGGAACAATGCCGACTTAAGTACAAGAACACTGGCTCTTCTTACTGACTATGTTTTTAACCATTCCTGGGACACTAGTTACAAATTCCGATGCTTCACTTCGGGTTCACTGTATCCCTTGGACCTTCTTATTGACGATGAAACACAGATATTGCATCGGAATTGAA
This sequence comes from Schistocerca piceifrons, assembly GCF_021461385.2. Classification (NCBI taxonomy): domain Eukaryota; kingdom Metazoa; phylum Arthropoda; class Insecta; order Orthoptera; family Acrididae; genus Schistocerca; species Schistocerca piceifrons. The sequence continues at coordinate 5,473,676 of NC_060146.1, read as the reverse complement.
TAGAAAAGGCACAATGCCGACATAAGTACAAGAGGACTGACTCTTCCTACTACTCTATGTTTGAACCATTCCTGTGACACTAGTTATAGATTCCGATGCTTCACTTCAGGTTTAATGTATCTCTTGGACCTTCTTGTTGACGATGAAACACAGAAATTGCATCGGAATTGAATACAAAAGGCACAATGCCGACTTAAGTACAAGAAGACTGATTCTTCTTACCGACTATGTTTGATTCATTCCTGTGACACTAGTTATAGATTCGCATGGTTCAGTCCAGGTTTACTGTATCCCTTCTACCTTCTTATTGACGATGAAACACAGAAATTCCATCGGAATTTAATACAAAAGGCACAATGCTGACTTAAGTGCAAGATGACTGACTCTTCTTACTGACTATGTTTTGAACCATTCCTGTGACACTAGTTACAGATTCCGATGCTTCACTCACGGTTTACTGTATCCCTTGGACCTTCTTATTGACGATGAAACACAGAAATTGCATCGGAATGAAATACAAAACTCACAATGCCGACTTAAGTACAAGAAGACTGACTCTTCTTACTGACTATGTTTTGAACCATTCCTGTGACACTTGTTATAGATTCCGATGCTTCACTCCAGGTTTACCGTATCCGTTGGACATCCATATTGACGATGAAATACAGAAATGGCATTGGAATTAAATACAAAAGTCACATTCCGACTTAAGTACAAGATGACTGACTCTTCTTACTGTCTATGTTTTGAACCATTCCTGTGACACTAGTTATAGATTCCGATGCTGCACTCCAGGTTTGCTGTGTCCCTTTTCCCTTCTTATTGACGATGAAACACAGAAATTGCATCGGAATGAAATACAAAACTCACAATGCCGACTTAAGTACAAGAAGACTGACTCTTCTTACTGACTATGTTTTGAACCATTCCTGTGACACTTGTTATAGATTCCGATGCTTCACTCCAGGGTTACCGTATCCGTTGGACATCCTTATTGACGATGAAACACAGAAATGGCATTGGAATTAAATACAAAAGTCACATTCCGACTTAAGTACAAGATGACTGACTCTTCCTACTGTCTATGTTTTGAACCATTCCTGTGACTCTAGTTATAGATTCCGATACTTCACTCCAGGTTTACTGTATCCCTTGGACCTTCTTGTTGACGATGAAACACAGAAATTGCATCGGAATTAAATACAAAAGGCACAATGCCGACTTAAGTACAAGAAGACTGATTCTTCTTACCGACTATGTTTGATTCATTCCTGTGACACTAGTTATAGATTCCGATGCTTCAGTCCAGGTTTACTGTATCCCTTGGACCTTCTTATTGACGATGAAACACAGAAATTGCTTCGGAATTTAATACAAAAGACACATTGCCGACTTAAGTATAGGAAGACTGACTCTTCTTACTGACTATGTTTTGAACCATGCCTGTGTCACTAGTTATAGATTCCGATACTTCACTCCCGGTTTACTGTATCCCTTGGACCTTCTTATTGACGATGAAACACAGAAATTGCATCGGAATGTAATACAAAAGGCACAATGCCGACTTAAGTACAAGAAGACTGACTCTTCTTACTGACTATGTTTTTAACCATTCCTGGGATACTAGTTACAGATTCCGATGCTTCACTTCAGGTTTACTGTATCCCTTGGACCTTCTTATTGACGATGAAACACAGAAATTGCATCGGAATGAAATACAAAAGGCACAATGCCGACTTAAGTACAAGAAGACTAACTCTTCTTACTGACTATGTTTTGAACCATTCCTGTGACACTAGTTATAGATTCCGATGCTTCACTCCAGGTTTACCGTATCCCTTGGACATCCTTATTGACGATGAAACACAGAAATTGCATCGGAATTAAATACAAACGGCACAATGCAGACTTAAGTACAAGAAGACTGACTCTTCCTACTGTCTATGTTTTGAACCATTCCTGTGACTCTAGTTATAGATTCCGATACTTCACTCCAGGTTTACTGTATCCCTTGGACCTTCTTGTTGACGATGAATTACAGAAATTGCATCGGAATTAAATACAAAACGCACAATGCCGACTTAAGTACAAGAAGACTGATTCTTCTTACCGACTTTGTTTTGATTCATTCCTGTGACACTAGTTATAGATTCCGATGCTTCACTCCCGGCTTATTGTATCCCTTGAACCTTCTTATTGACGATGAAGCACAGAAATTGCATCCGAATTAAATACAAAAGGCACAATGCAGACTTAAGTACAAGAACACTGACTCTTCTTACTGTCTATGTTTTAACCATTGCTGAAACACTAGTTATAGATTCCGATGCTTCCCTCCAGGTTTACTGTATCCCTTTGACCTTCTTATTGACGATGAAACACAGAAATTGCATCGGAATTATATACAAAAGGCACAATGCCGACTTAAGTACAAGAAGACTGACTCTTCTTACTGTCTATGTTTGAACCATTCCTATGACACTAGTTATAGATTCCGATGCTTCACTTCAGGTTTACTGTATCCCTCAGACCTTCTTATTGACGATGAAACACAGAAATTGCATCGGAATAAAATACAAAAGGCACAATGCCGACTTAAGTACAAGAAGACTGACTCTTCCTACTATCTATGTTTTGAACCATTCCTGTGACACTACTTATAGATTCCGATGCTTCACTCCAGGTTTACTGTATCCCTTGGACCTTCTTATTGACGATGAAAAACTGATATTGCATCGGAATTGAATAGAGAAGGCACAATGCCGACATAAGTACAAGAGGACTGACTCTTCCTACTCTCTATGTTTGAACCATTCCTGTGACACTAGTTATAGATTCCGATGCTTCACTTCAGGTTTAATGTATCCCTTGGACTTTCTTGTTGACGATGAAAGACAGAAATTGCATCGGAAATAAATACAAAAAGCACAATGCCGACTTAAGTACAAGAAGACTGATTCTTCTTACCGACTATGTTTGATTCACTCCTGTGACACTAGTTATAGATTCCGATGCTTCAGTCCAGGTTTACTGTATCCCTTGGACCTTCTTATTGACGATGAAACACAGAAATTGCATGGGAATTTAATACAAAAGGCACAATGCAGACTTAAGTACAAGAAGACTGACTCTTCTTACTGACTATGTTTTGAACCATTCCTGTGAAACTAGTTATAGATTCCGATGCTTCACTCCCGGTTTACTGTATCCCTTGGACCTTCTTATTGACGAGGAAACACAGAAATTGCATCGGAATTAAATACAAATCGCACAATGCCGACTTAAGTACAAGAAGACTGACTCTTCTTACTGACTATGTTTTGAACCATTTCTGTGACACTAGTTATTGATTCCGATGCTTCACTCCAGGTTTACCGTATCCCTTGGACATCCTTATTGACGATGAAAGACAGAAATTGCATTGGAATTAAATAGAAAAGGCACAATGCCGACTTAAGTACAAGAAGACTGACTCTTGCTACTGTCTATGTTTTCAACAATTCCTGTGACACTAGTTATAGATTCCGATGCTTCACTCCAGGTTTACTGTATCCCTTGGACCTTCTTATGGACGATGAAACACAGAAATTGCATCGGAATTAAATAGAAAAGGCACAATGCCGACTTAAGTACAAGAAGACTGTCTCTACCTACTGTCTATGTTTTGAACCATTCCTGTGACACTAGTTATAGATTCCGATGCTTCACATCAGGTTTAATGTATCCCTTGGACCTTCTTGTTGACGATGAATCACAGAAATTACATCGGAATTAAATACAAAAGGCACAATGATGATTTAAGTACAAGAAGACTGATTCTTCTTACTGACTATGTTTTGATTCATTCCTGTGACACTAGTTATAGATTCCGATGCTTCACTCCCCCCTTACTGTATCCCTTGGACCTTCTTGTTGACGATGAAATACAGAAATTGCATCGGAATTAAATACAAAAGGCACAATGCCGACTTAAGTACAAGAAGACTGATTCTTCTTTCCGACTATGTTTGATTCATTCCTGTGACACTAGTAATAGATTCCGATGCTTCAGTCCAGGTTTACTGTATCCCTCGGACCTTCTTATTGACGATGAAACACAGAAATTGCTTCGGAATTTAATACAAAATGCACATTGCCGACTTAAGTTCAGGAAGACTGACTCTTCTTACTGACTATGTTTTGAACCATTCCTGTGTCACTAGTTATAGATTCCGATGCATCACTCCCGGTTTACTGTATCCCTTGGACCTTCTTATTGCGATGAAACACAGAAATTGCATCGGAATGTAATACAAAAGGCACAATGCCGACTTAAGTACAAGAAGACTGACTCTTCTTACTGACTATGTTTTTAACCATTCCTGGGACACTAGTTACAGATTCCGATGCTTCACTTCAGGTTTACTGTATCCCTTGGACCTTCTTATTGACGATGAAACACAGAAATTGCATCGGAATTAAATACAAAATGCACAATGCCGACTTAAGTACAAGAAGACTGATTCTTCTTACCGACTATGTTTGATTCATTCCTGTGACACTGGTTATAGATTCGGATGGTTCAGTCCAGGTTTACTGTATCCCTTGGACCTTCTTACGGACGATGAAACACAGAAATTGCATCGGAATTTAATACAAAAGGCACAATGCCGACTTAAGTACAAGATGACTGACTCTTCTTACTGACTATGTTTTGAACCATTCCTGTGGCACTAGTTATAGATTCCGATGCTTCACTCCCGGTTTACTGTATCCCTTGGACCTTCTTATTGACGATGAAACACAGAAATTGCATCGGAATGAAATACAAAACACACAATGCCGACTTAAGTACAAGAAGACTGACTCTTCTTACTGACTATGTTTTGAGCCATTCCTGTGACGCTAGTTGTAGATTCCGATGCTTCACTCCAGGTTTACCGTATCCCTTGGACATCCTTATTGACGATGAAACACAGAAATGGCATTGGAACTAAATACAAAAGTCACATTCCGACTTAAGTACAAGATGACTGACTCTTCTTACTGTCTATGTTTTGAACCATTCCTGTGACACTAGTTATAGATTCTGATGCTGCACTCCAGGTTTGCTGTGTCCTTTGGCCCTTCTTATTGACGATGAAACACAGAAATTGCATCGGAATGAAATACAAAAGGCACAATGCCGACCTAAGTACAAGAAGACTGACTCTTCTTACTGACTATGTTTTTAACCATTCCTGGGACACTAGTTAGAGATTCCGATGCTTCACTTCACATTTACTGTATCCCTTGGACCTTCTTATTGACGATGAAACACAGAAATTGCATCGGAATGATATACAAAAGGCACAATGTCGACTTAAGTACAAGATGACTGACTCTTCTTACTATCTATGTTTTGAACCATTCCTGTGACGCTAGTTATTGATCCCGATGCTTCACTTTTGGTTTACTGTATCCCTTGGACCTTCTTATTGACGATGAAACACAGAAATTGCATCGGAATTAAATACAAAAGGCACAATGCCGACTTAAGTACAAGAAGACTGACTCTTATTACAGTCTATGTTTGAACCATTGCTATGACACTAGTTATAGATTCCGATCCCTCACTTCAGGTTTACTGTATCCCTCAGACCTTCTTATTGACGATGAGACACAGAAATTGCATCGGAATAAAATACAAAAGGCACAATGCCGACTTAAGTACAAGAAGACTGACTCTTCCTACTGTCTATGTTCTGAACCATTCCTGTGACACTAGTTATAGATTCCGATGCTTCACTCCAGGCTTACTGTATCTAAAGGACCTTCTTATTGACGATGAAACACAGATATTGCATCCGAATTGAATAGAAAAGGCACAATGCCGACATAAGTACAAGAGGACTGGCTCTTCCTACTCTCTATGTTTGAACCATTCCTGTGACACTAGTTATAGATTACGATGCTTCACTTCAGGTTTAATGTATCCCTTGGACCTTCTTGTTGACGATGAAATACAGAAATTGCATCGGAATTAAATACAAAAGGCACAATGCCGACTTAAGTACAAGAAGACTGATTCTTCTTTCCGACTATGTTTGATTCATTCCTGTGACACTAGTAATAGATTCCGATGCTTCAGTCCAGGTTTACTGTATCCCTCGGACCTTCTTATTGACGATGAAACACAGAAATTGCTTCGGAATTTAATACAAAATGCACATTGCCGACTTAAGTTCAGGAAGACTGACTCCTCTTACTGACTATGTTTTGAACCATTCCTGTGTCACTAGTTATAGATTCCGATGCTTCACTCCCGGTTTACTGTATCCCTTGGACCTTCTTATTGCGATGAAACACAGAAATTGCATCGGAATGTAATACAAAAGGCACAATGCCGACTTAAGTACAAGAAGACTGACTCTTCTTACTGACTATGTTTTTAACCATTCCTGGGACACTAGTTACAGATTCCGATGCTTCACTTCAGGTTTACTGTATCCCTTGGACCTTCTTATTGACGATGAAACACAGAAATTGCATCGGAATGAAATACAAAAGGCACAATGCCGACTTAAGTACAACAAGACTAACTCTTCTTACTGACTATGTTTTGAACCATTCCTGTGACACTAGTTATAGATTCCGATGCTTCACTCCAGGTTTACCGTATCCCTTGGACATCCTTATTGACGATGAAACACAGAAATTGCATCGGAATTAAATACAAACGGCACAATGCCGACTTAAGTACAAGAAGACTGACTCTTCCTACTGTCTATGTTTTGAACCATTCCTGTGACTCTAGTTATAGATTCCGATACTTCACTCCAGGTTTACTGTATCCCTTGGACCTTCTTATTGACGATGAATCACAGAAATTGCATCGGAATTAAATAGAAAAGGCACAGTGCCGACTTAAGTACAAGAAGACGGACTCTTCCTACTGTCTATGTTTTGAATCATTCCTGTGACACTAGGTATAGATTCCGATGCTTTACTTCAGGTCTAATGTATCCCTTGGACCTTCTTGTTGACGATGAATTAAAGAAATTGCATCGGAATTAAATACAAAACGCACAATGCCGACTTAAGTACAAGAAGACTGATTCTTCTTACCGACTATGTTTTGATTCATTCCTGTGACACTAGTTATAGATTCCGATGCTTCACTCCCGGTTTATTGTATCCCTTGGGCCTTCTTATTGACGATGAAGCACAGAAATTGCATCCGAATTAAATACAGAAGGCACAATGCAGACTTAAGTACAAGAACACTGACTCTTCTTACTGTCTATGTTTTAACCATTGCTGAAACACTAGTTATAGATTCCGATGCTTCACTCCAGGTTTACTGTATCCCTTTGACCTTCTTATTGACGATGAAACACAGAAATTGCATCGGAATTAAATACAAAAAGCACAATGCCGACTAAAGTACAAGAAGACTGACTCTTCTTACTGTCTATGTTTGAACCATTCCTATGACACTAGTTATAGATTCCGTTGCTTCACTTCAGGTTTACTGTATCCCTCAGACCTTCTTATTGTCGATGAAACACAGAAATTGCATCGGAATTAAATACAAAAGTCACATTCCGACCTAAGTACAAGATGACTGACACTTCTTACTGTCTATGATTTGAACCATTCCTGTGACACCAGTTATAGATGTCGATGATCACTTCAGGTTTACTGTATCCCTTGGACCTTCTTATTGACGATGAAACACTGAAATTGCATCGGAATTATATACAAAAGGCTCAATGCCGACTTAAGTACAAGAAGACTGACTCTTCTTACTGTCTATGTTTGAACCATTCCTATGACACTAGTTATAGATTCCGATGCTTCACTTCAGGTTTACTGTATCCCTCAGACCTTCTTATTGACGATGAAACACAGAAATTGCATCGGAATAAAATACAAAAGGCACAATGCCGACTTAAGTACAAGAAGACTGACTCTTCCTACTATCTATGTTTTGAACCATTCCTGTGACACTACTTATAGATTCCGATGCTTCACTCCAGGTTTACTGTATCCCTTGGACCTTCTTATTGACGATGAAAAACTGATATTGCATCGGAATTGAATAGAGAAGGCACAATGCCAACATAAGTACAAGAGGACTGACTCTTCCTACTCTCTATGTTTGAACCATTCCTGTGACACTAGTTATAGATTCCGATGCTTCACTTCAGGTTTAATGTATCCCTTGGACCTTCTTGTTGACGATGAAAGACAGAAATTGCATCGGAAATAAATACAAAAGGCACAACGCCGACTTAAGTACAAGAAGACTGATTCTTGTTACCGACTGTGTTTGATTCATTCCTGTGACACTAGTTATAGATTCCGATGCTTCAGTCCAGGTTTACTGTATCCCTTGGACCTTCTTATTGACGATGAAACACAGAAAATGCATCGGAATTTAATACAAAAGGCACAATGCAGACTTAAGTACAAGAAGACTGACTCTTCTTACTGACTATGTTTTGAACCATTCCTGTGACACTAGTTATAGATTCCGATGCTTCACTCCCGGTTTACTGTATCCCTTGGACCTTCTTATTGACGATGAAACACAGAAATTGCATCGGAATTAAATACAAAACGCACAATGCCGACTTAAGTACAAGAAGACTGACTCTTCTTACTGACTATGTTTTGAACCATACCTGTGACACTAGTTATTGATTCCGATGCTTCACTCCAGGTTTACCGTATCCCTTGGACATCCTTATTGACGATGAAAGACAGAAATTGCATTGGAATTAAATACAAAAGGCACAATGCCGACTTAAGTACAAGAAGACTGACTCTTGCTACTGTCTATGTTTTCAACCATTCCTGTGACACTAGTTATAGATTCCGATGCTTCACTCCAGGTTTACTGTATCCCTTGGACCTTCTTATTGACGATGAAACACAGAAATTGCATCGGAATTAAATAGAAAAGGCACAATGCCGACTTAAGTACAAGAAGACTGACTCTACCTACTGTCTATGTTTTGAACCATTCCTGTGACACTAGTCATAGATTCCGATGCTTCACTTCAGGTTTAATGTATCCCTTGGACCTTCTTGTTGACGATGAATCACAGAAATTACATCGGAATTAAATACAAAAGGCACAATGATGATTTAAGTACAAGAAGACTGATTCTTCTTACTGACTATGTTTTGATTCATTCCTGTGACACTAGTTATAGATTCCGATGCTTCACTCCCGCCTTACTGTATCCCTTGGACCTTCTTATTGACGATGTAACACATAAATTGCATCGAAATTAATACAAAAGGCACAATGCAGACTTAAGTACAAGAAGACTGACTCTTCTTATTGTCTATGTTTGAACCATTCCTATGACACTAGTTATAGATTCCGATGCTTCACTTCAGGTTTACTGTATCCCTCAGACCTTCTTATTGACGATGACATACAGAAATTGCATCGGAATAAAATACAAAAGGCACAATGCCGACTTAAGTACAAGAAGACTGACTCTTCCTACTGTCCATGTTTTGAACCATTCCTGTGACACTACTTTTAGATTCCGATGCTTCACTCCAGGTTTACTGTATCCCTTGGACCTTCTTGTTGACGATGAAACACAGATATTGCATCGGAATTGAATAGAAAAATCACAATGCCGACATAAGTACAAGAGGACTGACTCTTCCTACTCTCTATGTTTGAACCATTCCTGAGACACTAGTTATAGATTCCGATGCTTCACTTCAGGTTTAATGTATCCCTTGGACCTTCTTGTTGACGATGAAACACAGAAATTGCATCGGAATTAAATACAAAAGGCACAATGCCGACTTAAGTACAAGAAGACTGATTCTTCTTACCGACTATGTTTGATTCATTCCTGTGACACTGGTTATAGATTCGGATGGTTCAGTCCAGGTTTACTGTATCCCTTGGACCTTCTTATGGACGATGAAACACAGAAATTGCATCGGAATTTAATACAGAATGCACAATGCCGACTTAAATACAAGATGACTGACTCTTCTTACTGACTATGTTTTGAACCATTCCTGTGGCATTAGTTATAGTTTCCGATGCTTCACTCCCGGTTTACTGTATCCCTTGGACCTTCTTATTGACGATGAAACACAGAAATTGCATCGGAATGAAATACAAAACACACAATGCCGACTTAAGTACAAGAAGACTGATTCTTCTTACTGACTATGTTTTGAGCCATTCCTGTGACGCTAGTTATAGATTCCGCTGCTTCACTCCAGGTTTACCGTATCCCTTGGACATCCTTATTGACGATGAAACACAGAAATGGCATTGGAACTAAATACAAAAGTTACATTCCGACTTAAGTACAAGATGACTGACTCTTCTTACTGTCTATGCTTTGAACCATTCCTGTGACACTAGTTATAGATTCCGATGCTGCACTCCAGGTTTGCTGTGTCCTTTGGCCCTTCTTATTGACGATGAAACACAGAAATTGCATCGGAATGAAATACAAAAGGCACAATGCCGACTTAAGTACAAGAAGACTGACTCTTCTTACTGACTATGTTTTTAACCATTCCTGGGACACTAGTTAGAGATTCCGATGCCTCACTTCACATTTACTGTATCCCTTGGACCTTCTTATTGACGATGAAACACAGAAATTGCATCGGAATGATATACAAAAGGCACAATGCCGACTTAAGTACAAGAAGACTGACTCTTCATACTGACTATGTTTGGAACCATTCCTGTAACACTAGTTATAGATCCCGATGCTTCACTCTAGGTTTACTGTATCCCTTAGACCTTCTTATTGACGATGAAACACAGAAATTGCATCGGAATTAAATACAAAATGCACAATGCCGACTTAAGTACAAGAAGACTGACTCTTCTTACAGTATATGTTTAAAACATTGCTATGACACTAGTTATAGATTCCGATGCTTCACTTCAGGTTTACTGTATCCCTCAGACCTTCTTATTGACGATGAGACACAGAAATTGCATCGGAATAAAATACAAAATGCACAATGCCCACTTAAGTACAAGAAGACTTGCTCTTCCTACTGTCTATGTTTTGAACCATTCCTGTGACACCAGTTATAGATTCCGATGCTTCACTCCAGGCTTACTGTATCCCTTGGACCTTCTTATTGACGATGAAATACAGATATTGCATCGGAATTGAATAGAAAAGGCACAATGCCGACATAAGTACAAGAGGACTGACTCTTCATACTCTCTATGTTTGAACCATTCCTGTGACACTAGTTATAGATTCCGATGCTTCAATTCCGGTTTATTGTATCCCTTGGACCTTCTTATTGACGATGAAGCACAGAAATTGCTTCCGAATTAAATACAAAAGGCACAATGCAGACTTAAGTACAAGAAGACTGACTCTTCTTACTGTCTATGTTTTTAACCATTGCTGAGACACTAGTTATAGATTCCGATGTTTACTGTATCCCTTTGACCTTCTTATTGACGATGAAACACAGAATTTGCATCGGAATTAAATACAAAAGGCACAATGCCGACTTAAGTACAAGAAGACTGACTCTTCCTACGGTCTATGTTTTGAACCATTCCTGTGACACTACTTACAGATTCCGATGCTTCACTCCAGGTTTATTGTATCCCTTGGACCTTCTTATTGACGATGAAACACAGATATTGCATCGGAATTGAATAGAAAAGGCACAATGCCGACATAAGTACAAGAAGACTGACTCTTCTTAATGTCTATGTTTTAAACCATTCCTGGGGCACTAGTTATAGATCCCGATGCTTCACTTCTGCTTTACTGTACCCCTTGGACCTTCTTATTGACGATGAACCACAGAAATTGCATCCGAATTAAATACAAAAGGCACAATGCCGACTTAAGTACAAGAAGACTGACTCTTCTTACAGTCTATGTTTGAACCATTGCTATGACACTAGTTATAGATTACGATGCTTCACTTCAGGTTTACTGTATCCCTCAGACCTCCTTATTGACGATGAGACACAGAAATTGCATCGGAATGTAATACAAAAGGCACAATGCCGACTTCAGTACAAGAAGACTGACTCTTCTTACTGACTATGTTTTAACCATTCCTGGGACCCTAGTTACAGATTCCGATGCTTCACTTTAGGTTTACTGTATTCCTTGGACCTTCTTATTGACGATGAAACACAGAAATTGCATCGGAATGTAATACAAAAGGCACAATGCCGACTTAAGTACAAGAACACTAACTCTTCTTACTGACTATGTTTTGAACCATTCCTGTGACACTAGTTATAGATTCCGATGCTTCTCTCCAGGTTTACCGTATCCCTTGGACATCCCTATTGACGATGAAACACAGAAATTGCATCGGAATTAAATACAAACGGCACAATGCCGACTTAAGTACAAGAAGACTGACTCTTCCTACTGTCTATGTTTTGAACCATTCCTGTGACACTAGTTATGGATTCCAATACTTCACTCCAGGTTTACTGTATCCCTTGGACCTTCTTATTGACGATGAAACACAGAAATTGCATCGGAAATAAATAGAAAAGGCACAATGCCGACTTAGGTACAAGAAGACTGACTCTTCCTACTGTCTATGTTTTGAACCATTCCTGTGACACTAGTTATAAATTCCGATGCTTCACTTCAGGTTTAATGTATCCCTTGGACCTTCTTGTTGACGATGAATTACAGAAATTGCATCGGAATTAAATACAAAAGGCACAATGCCGACTTAAATACAAGAAGACTGATTCTTCTTACCGACTCTGTTTTCATTCATTCCTGTGACACTAGTTATAGATTCCGATGCTTCACTCCCGGTTTATTGTATCCCTTGGACCTTCTTATTGACGATGAAGCACAGAAATTGCATCCGAATTAAATACAAAAGGCACAATGCCGACATAAGTACAAGAAGACTGACTCTTCTTACTGTCTATGTTTTTAACCATTGCTGAGACACTAGTTATTGATTCCGATTCTTCACTCCAGGTTTACCGTATCCCTTGGACATCCTTATTGACGATGAAAGACAGAAATTGCATTGGAATTAAATACAAAAGGCACAATGCCGACTTAAGTACAAGAAGACTGACTCTTGCTACTGTCTATGTTTTCAACCATTCCTGTGACACTAGTTATAGATTCCGATGCTTCACTCCAGGTTTACTGTATCCCTTGGACCTTCTTATTGACGATGAAACACAGAAATAGCATCGGAATTAAATAGAAAAGGCACAATGCCGACTTAAGTACAAGAAGACTGTCTCTACCTACAGTCTATATTTTGAACCATTCCTGTGACACTAGTTATAGATTCCGATGCTTCACTTCAGGTTTAATGTATCCCTTGGACCTTCTTGTTGACGATGAATCACAGAAATTACATCGGAATTAAATACAAAATGCACAATGATGATTTAAGTACAAGAAGACTGATTCTTCTTACTGACTATGTTTCGATTCATTCCTGTGACACTAGTTATAGATTCCGATGCTTCACTCCCGCCTTACTGTATCCCTTGGACCTTCTTATTGACGATGTAACACATAAATTGCATCCGAAATTAATACAAAAGGCACAATGCAGACTTAAGTACAAGAAGACTGACTCTTCTTATTGTCTATGTTTGAACCATTCCTATGACACTAGTTATAGATTCCGATGCATCACTTCAGGTTTACTGTATCCCTCAGACCTTCTTATTGACGATGAAACACAGAAATTGCATCGGAATAAAATACAAAAGGCACAATGCCGACTTAAGTACAAGAAGACTGACTCTTCCTACTGTCCATGTTTTGAACCATTCCTGTGACACTACTTTTAGATTCCGATGCTTCACTCCAGGTTTACTGTATCCCTTGGGCCTTCTTATTGACGATGAAACACAGATATTGCATCGGAATTGAATAGAAAAGGCACAATGCCGACATAAGTACAAGAGGACTGACTCTTCCTACTCTCTATGTTTGAACCATTCCTGAGACACTAGTTATAGATTCCGATGCTTCACTTCAGGTTTAATGTATCCCTTGGACCTTCTTGTTGACGATGAAACACAGAAATTGCATCGGAATTAAATACAAAAGGCACAATGCCGACTTAAGTACAAGAAGACTGATTCTTCTTACCGACTATGTTTGATTCATTCCTGTGACACTGGTTATAGATTCGGATGGTTCAGTCCAGGTTTACTGTATCCCTTGGACCTTCTTATGGACGATGAAACACAGAAATTGCATCGGAATTTAATACAAAAGGCGCAATGCCGACTTAAGTACAAGATGACTGACTCTTCTTACTGACTATGTTTTGAACCATTCCTGTGACACTAGTTATAGATTCCGATGCTTCACTCCCGGTTTACTGTATCCCTTGGACCTTCTTATTGACGATGAAACACAGAAATTGCATCGGAATGATATACAAAACACACAATGCCGACTTAAGTACAAGAAGACTGACTCTTCTTACTGACTATGTTTTGAACCATTCCTGTGACGCTAGTTATGGATTCCGATGCTTCACTCCAGGTTTACCGTATTCCTTGGACATCCTTATTGACGATGAAACACAGATATGGCATTGGAATTAAATACAAAAGTCACATTCCGACTTAAGTACAAGATCACTGACTCTTCTTACTGTCTATGTTTTGAACCATTCCTGTGACACTAGTTATAGATTCCGATGCTGCACTCCAGGTTTACTGTATCCCTTTGACCTTCTTATTGACGATGAAACACAGAAATTGCATCGGAATGTTATACAAAAGGCACAATGCCGACTTAAGTACAAGAAGACTGACTCTTCATACTGACTATGTTTGGAACCATTCCTGTAACACTAGTTATAGATCCCGATGTTTCACTCTAGGTTTACTGTATCCCTTAGACCTCCTTATTGACTATGAAACACAGAAATTGCATCGGAATTAAATACAAAAGGCACAATGCCGACTTAAGTACAAGAAGACTGACTCTTCTTACTGACTATGTTTTTAACCATTCCTGGGACACTAGTTAGAGATTCCAATGCTTCACATCACATTTACTGTATCCCTTGGACCTTCTTATTGACGATGAAACACAGAAATTGCATCGGAATGTTATACAAAAGGCACAATGCCGACTTAAGTACAAGAAGACTGACTCTTCATACTGACTATGTTTGGAACCATTCCTGTAACACTAGTTATAGATCCCGATGTTTCACTCTAGGTTTACTGTATCCCTTAGACCTCCTTATTGACGTTGAAACACAGAAATTGCATCGGAATTAAATACAAAAGGCACAATGCCGACTTAAGTACAAGAAGACTGACTCTTCTTACAGTCTATGTTTAAACCATTGCTATGACACTAGTTATAGATTCCGATGTTTCACTTCAGGTTTACTGTATCCCTCAGACCTTCTTATTGACGATGAGAGACAGAAATTGCATCGGAATAAAATACAAAAGGCACAATGCCGACTTAAGTACAAGAAGACTGACTCTTCCTACTGTCTATGCTTTGAACCATTCCTGTGACACCAGTTACAGATTCCGATGCCTCACTCCGGGCTTACTGTATCCCTTGGACCTTCTTATTGACGATGAAATACAGATATTGCATCGGAATTGAATAGAAAAGCACAATGCCGACATACGTACAAGAGGACTGACTCTTCCTACTCTCTATGTTTGAACCATTCCTGATACACTAGTTATAGATTCCGATGCTTCACTTCAGGTTTAATGTATCCCTTGGACCTTCTTGTTGACGATGAAACACAGAAATTGCAACGGAATTAAATACAAAAGGCACAATGCCGACTTAAGTACAAGAAGACTGACTCTTCTGACTGACTATGTTTTGAACCATTCCTGTGTCACTAGTTATAGATTCCGATGCTTCACTCCCGGTTTACTGTATCCCTTGTACCTTCTTATTGACGATGAAACACAGAAATTGCATCGGAATGTAATATAAAAGACACAATGGCGACTTAAGTACAAGAAGACTGACTCTTCTTACTGACTATGATTTTAACCATTCCTGGGACACTAGTTACAGATTCCGATGCTTCACTTCAGGTTTAATGTATCCCTTGGACCTTCTTGTTGACGATGAATTACAGATATTGCATCGGAATTAAATACAAAAGTCACATTCCGACTTAAGTACAAGATGACTGACTCTTCTTACTGTATATGCTTTGAACCATTCCTGTGACACTAGTTATAGATTCCGATGCTGCCCTCCAGGTTTGCTGTGTCCCTTGGCCCTTCTTATTGACGATGAAACACAGATATTGCATCGGAATGAAATACAAAAGGCACAATGCCGACTTAAGTACTAGAAGACTGACTCTTCTTACTGTCTATGATTTTAACCATTCGTGGGACACTAGTTAGAGATTCCGATGCTTCACTTCACGTTTACTGTATCCCTTGGACCTTCTTATTGACGATGAAACACAGAAATTGCATCGGAATGATATACAAAAGGCACAATGCCGACTTAAGTACAAGAAGACTGACTCTTCATACTGACTATGTTTGGAACCATTCCTGTAACACTAGTTATTGATCCCGATGCTTCACTTCTGGTTTACTGTATCCCTTGGACCTTCTTATTGACGATGAAACACAGAAATTGCATCCGAATTAAATACAAAAGGCACAATGCCGATTTAAGTACAAAAAGTCTGACTCTTCTTACAGTCTATGTTTGAACCATTGCTATGACACTAGTTATAGATTCCGATGCTTCACTTCAGGTTTACTGTATCCCTCAGACCTTCTTATTGACGATGAGACACAGAAATTGCATCGGAATAAAATACAAAAGGCACAATGCCGACTTAAGTACAAGAAGACTGACTCTTCCTACTGTCTATGTTTTGAACCATTCCTGTGACACTAGTTATAGATTCCGATGCTTCACTCCAGGCTTACTGTATCCCTTGGACCTTCTTATTTACGATGAAACACAGATATTGCATCGGAATTGAATAGAAAAGGCACAATGCCGACATAAGTACAAGAGGACTGGTTCTTCCTACTATCTATGTTTGAACCATTCCTGTGACACTAGTTATAGATTCCGATGCTTCACTTCAGGTTTAGTGTATCCCTTGGACCTTCTTGTTGACGATGAAACACAGAAATTGCATCGGAATTAAATACAAAAGGCACAATGCCGAGTTAAGTACAAGAAGACTGATTCTTCTTACCGACTATGTTTGATTCATTCCTGTGACACTAGTTATAGATTCCGATGCTTCAGTCCAGGTTGACTGTATCCCTTGGACCTTCTTATTGACGATGAAACACAGAAATTGCATCGGAATTAAATACAAAAGTCACATTGCCGACTTAAGTACAGGAAGACTGACTCTTCTTACTGACTATGTTTTGAACCATTCCTGTGTCACTAGTTATAGATTCCGATGCTTCACTCCCGGTTTACTGTATCCCTTGGACCTTCTTATTGACGATGAAACACAGAAATTGCATCGGAATGTAATACAAAAGGCACAATGCCGACTTAAGTACAAGAAGACTGACTCTTCTTACTGACTATGTTTTTAACCATTCCTGGAACACTAGTTACAGATTCCGATGCTTCACTTCAGGTTTACTGTATCCCTTGGACCTTCTTATTGACGATGAAACACAGAAATTGCATCGGAATGAAATACAAAAGGCACAATGCCGACTTATGTACAAGAAGACTAACACTTCTTACTGACTATGTTTTGAACCATTCCTGTGACACTAGTTATAGATTCCGATGCTTCACTCCAGGTTTACTGTATCCCTTGGACATCCTTATTGACGATGAAACACAGAAATTGCATCGGAATTAAATTCAAACGGCACAATGCCGACTTAAGTACAAGAAGACTGACTCTTCCTACTGTCTATGTTTTGAACCATTCCAGTGACACTAGTTATAGATTCCGATACTTCACTCCAGGTTTACTGTATCCCTTGGACCTTCTTATTGACGATGAAACACAGAAATTGCATCGGAATTAAATAGAAAAGGCACAATGCCGACTTAAGTACAAGAAGACTGACTCTTCCTACTGTCTATGTTTTAACCATTGCTGAGACACTAGTTATAGATTCCGATGCTTCACTTCAGGTTTAATGTATCCCTTGGACCTTCTTGTTGACGATGAAAGACAGAAATTGCATCGGAAATAAATACAAAAGGCACAATGCCGACTTAAGTACAAGAAGACTGATTCTTCTTACCGACTATGTCTGATTCATTCCTGTGACACTAGTTATAGATTCCGATGCTTCAGTCCTGGTTTACTGTATCCCTTGGACCTTCTTATTGACGATGAAGCACAGAAAGTGCATCGGAATTTCATACAAAAGGCACAATGCCGACTTAAGTACAAGAAGACTGACTCTTCTTACTGACTATGTTTTGAACCATTCCTGTGACACTGGTTATAGATTCCGATGCTTCACTCCCGGTTTACTGTATCCCTTGGACCTTCTTATTGACGATGAAACACAGAAATTGCATCGGAATTAAATACAAAACGCACAATGCCGACTTAAGTACAAGAAGACTGACTCTTCTTACTGACTATGTTTTGAACCATTCCAGTGACACTAGTTATTGATTCCGATGCTTCACTCCAGGTTTACCGTATCCCTTGGACATCCTTATTGACGATGAAACACAGAAATTGCATTGGAATTAAATACAAAAGGCACAATGCCGACTTAAGTACAAGAAGACTGACTCTTGCTACTGTCTATGTTTTCAACCATTCCTGTGACACTAGTTATAGATTCCGATGCTTCACTCCAGGTTTACTGTATCCCTTGGACCTTCTTATTGACGATGAAGCACAGAAATTGCATCGGAATCAAATACACAAGGCACAATGTCGACTTAAGTACAAGAAGACTGACTCTTCCTACGGTCTATGTTTTGAACCATTCCTGTGACACTACTTACAGAATCCGATGCTTCACTCCAGGTTTACTGTATCCGTTGGACCTTCTTATTGACGATGAAACACAGATATTGCATCGGAATTGAATAGAAAAGGCACAATGCCGACATAAGTACAAGAGGACTGACTCTTCCTACTCTCTATGTTTGAACCATTCCTGTGACACTAGTTATAGATTCCGATGCTTCACTTCAGGTTTAATGTATCTCTTGGACCTTCTTGTTGACGATGAAACACAGAAATTGCATCGGAATTAAATACAAAAGGCACAATGCCGACTTATGTACAAGAAGACTGATTCTTCTTACCGACTATGTTTGATTCATTCCTGTGACACTAGTTATAGATTCGGATGGTTCAGTCCAGGTTTGCTGTATCCCTTGGACCTTCTTATTAACGATGAAACACAGAAATTGCAGCGGAATTTAATACAAAAGGCACAATGCTGACTTAAGTACAAGATGACTGACTCTTCTTACTGACTATGTTTTGAACCATTCCTGTGACACTAGTTATAGATTCCGATGCTTCACTCCCGGTTTACTGTATCCCTTGGACCTTCTTATTGACGATGAAACTCAAAAATTGCATCGGAATGAAATACAAAACTCACAATGCCGACTTAAGTACAAGAAGACTGACTCTTCTTACTGACTATGTTTTGAACCATTCCTGTGACACTAGTTATAGATTCCGATGCTTCACTCCAGGTTTACCGTATCCCTTGGACATCCTTATTGACGATGAAACACAGAAATGGGATTGGAATTAAATACAAAAGTCACATTCCGACTTAAGTACAAGATGACTGACTCTTCTTACTGTCTATGGTTTGAACCATTCCTGTGACACTAGTTATAGATTCCGATGCTGCCCTCCAGGTTTGCTGTGTCCCTTGGCCCTTCTTATTGACGATGAAACACAGATATTGCATCGGAATGAAATACAAAAGGCACAATGCCGACTTAAGTACTAGAAGACTGACTCTTCTTACTGACTATGTTTTTAACCATTCGTGGGACACTAGTTAGAGATTCCGATGCTTCACTTCACGTTTATTGTATCCCTTGGACCTTCTTATTGACGATGAAACACAGAAATTGCATCGGAATGATATACAAAAGGCACAATGCCGACTTAAGTACAAGAAGACTGACTCTTCATACTGACTATGTTTGGAACCATTCCTGTAACACTAGTTATTGATCCCGATGCTTCACTTCTGGTTTACTGTATCCCTTGGACCTTCTTATTGACGATGAAACACAGAAATTGCATCCGAATTAAATACAAAAGGCACAATGCCGATTTAAGTACAAAAAGACTGACTCTTCTTACAGTCTATGTTTGAACCATTGCTATGACACTAGTTATAGATTCCGATGCTTCACTTCAGGTTTACTGTATCCCTCAGACCTTCTTATTGACGATGAGACACAGAAATTGCATCGGAATAAAATACAAAAGGCACAATGCCGACTTAAGTACAAGAAGACTGACTCTTCCTACTGTCTATGTTTTGAACCATTCCTATGACACTAGTTATAGATTCCGATGCTTCACTCCAGGCTTACTGTATCCCTTGGACCTTCTTATTTACGATGAAACACAGATATTGCATCGGAATTGAATAGAAAAGGCACAATGCCAACATAAGTACAAGAGGACTGGTTCTTCCTACTATCTATGTTTGAACCATTCCTGTGACACTAGTTATAGATTCCGATGCTTCACTTCAGGTTTAGTGTATCCCTTGGACCATCTTGTTGACGATGAAACACAGAAATTGCATCGGAATTAAATACAAAAGGCACAATGCCGACTTAAGTACAAGAAGACTGATTCTTCTTACCGACTATGTTTGATTCATTCCTGTGACACTAGTTATAGATTCCGATGCTTCAGTCCAGGTTTACTGTATCCCTTGGACCTTCTTATTGACGATGAAACACAGAAATTACATCGGAATTAAATACAAAAGGCACATTGCCGACTTAAGTACAGGAAGACTGACTCTTCTTACTGACTATGTTTTGAACCATTCCTGTGTCACTTGTTATAGATTCCGATGCTTCACTCCCGGTTTACTGTATCCCTTGGACCTTCTTATTGACGATGAAACACAGAAATTGCATCGGAATGTAATACAAAAGGCACAATGCCGACTTAAGTACAAGAAGACTGACTCTTCTTACTGACTATGTTTTTAACCATTCCTGGAACACTAGTTACAGATTCCGATGCTTCACTTCAGGTTTACTGTATCCCTTGGACCTTCTTATTGACGATGAAACACAGAAATTGCATCGGAATGAAATACAAAAGGCACAATGCCGACTTAAGTACAAGAAGACTAACTCTTCTTACTGACTATGTTTTGAACCATTCCTGTGACACTAGTTATAGATTCCGATGCTTCACTCCAGGTTTACTGTATCCCTTGGACATCCTTATTGACGATGAAACACAGAAATTGCATCGGAATTAAATACAAACGGCACAATGCCGACTTAAGTACAAGAAGACTGACTCTTCCTACTGTCTATGTTTTGAACCATTCCTGTGACACTAGTTATAGATTCTGATACTTCACTCCAGGTTTACTGTATCCCTTGGACCTTCTTATTGACGATGAAACACAGTAATTGCATCGGAATTAAATAGAAAAGGCACAATGCCGACTTAAGTACAAGAAGACTGACTCTTCCTACTGTCTATGTTTTGAACCATTCGTGTGACACTAGTTATAGATTCCGATGCTTCACACCCGGTTTATTGTATCCCTTGGACCTTCTTATTGACGATGAAGCACAGAAATTTCATCCGAATTAAATCCAAAAGTACAATGCAGACTTAAGTACAAGAACACTGACTCTTCTTACTGTCTATGTTTTAACCATTGCTGAGACACTAGTTATAGATTCCGATGCTTCACTTCAGGTTTAATGTATCCCTTGGACCTTCTTGTTGACGATGAAAGACAGAAATTGCATCGGAAATAAATACAAAAGGCACAATGCCGACTTAAGTACAAGAAGACTGATTCCTCTTACCGACTATGTCTGATTCATTCCTGTGACACTAGTTATAGATTCCGATGCTTCAGTCCTGGTTTACTGTATCCCTTGGACCTTCTTATTGACGATGAAGCACAGAAATTGCATCGGAATTTCATACAAAAGGCACAATGCCGACTTAAGTACAAGAAGACTGACTCTTCTTACTGACTATGTTTTGAACCATTCCTGTGACACTGGTTATAGATTCCGATGCTTCACTCCCGGTTTACTGTATCCCTTGGACCTTCTTATTGACGATGAAACACAGAAATTGCATCGGAATTAAATACAAAACGCACAATGCCGACTTAAGTACAAGAAGACTGACTCTTCTTACTGACTATGTTTTGAACCATTCCTGTGACACTAGTTATTGATTCCGATGCTTCACTCCAGGTTTACCGTATCCCTTGGACATCCTTTTGACGATGAAACACAGAAATTGCATTGGAATTAAATACAAAAGGCACAATGCCGACTTAAGTGCAAGAAGACTGACTCTACCTACTGTCTATGTTTTGAACCATTCCTGTGACACTAGTTATAGATTCCGATGCTTCACTTCGGGTTTAATGTATCCCTTGGACCTTCTTGTTGACGATGAATCACAGAAATTACATCGGAATTAAATACAAAAGGCACAATGATGATTTAAGTACAAGAAGACTGATTCTTCTTACTGACTATGTTTTGATTCATACCTGTGACACTAGTTATAGATTCGGATGCTTCACTCCCGCCTTACTGTATCCCTTGGACCTTCTTATTGACGATGTAACACATAAATTGCATCCGAAATTAATACAAAAGGCACAATGCACACTTAAGTACAAGAAGACTGACTCTTCTTATTGTCTATGTTTGAACCATTCCTATGACACTAATTATAGATTCCGATGCTTCACTTCAGGTTTAATGTATCCCTCAGACCTTCTTATTGACGATGAAACACAGAAATTGCATCGGAATAAAATACAAAAGGCACAATGCCGACTTAAGTACAAGAAGACTGACTCTTCCAACTGTCCATGTTTTGAACCATTCCTGTGACACTAATTTTAGATTCCGATGCTTCCCTCCAGGTTTACTGTATCCCTTGGACCTTCTTATTGACGATGAAACACAGATATTGCATCGGAATTGAATAGAAAAGGCACAATGCCGACATAAGTACAAGAGGACTGACTCTTCCTACTCTCTATGTTTGAACCATTCCTGAGACACTAGTTATAGATTCCGATGCTTCACTTCAGGTTTAATGTATCCCTTGGGCCTTCTTGTTGACGATGAAACACAGAAATTGCATCGGAATTAAAAACAAAAGGCACAATGCCGACTTAAGTACAAGAAGACTGATTCTTCTTACCGACTATGTTTGATTCATTCCTGTGACACTGGTTATAGATTCGGATGGTTCAGTCCAGGTTTACTGTATCCCTTGGACCTTCTTATGGACGATGAAACACAGAAATTGCATCGGAATGAAATACAAAACACACAATGCCGACTTAAGTACAAGAAGACTGACTCTTCTTACTGACTATGTTTTGAACCATTCCTGTGACGCTAGTTATAGATTCCGATGCTTCACTCCAGGTTTACCGTATCCCTTGGACATCCTTATTGACGATGAAACACAGAAATGGCATTGGAATTAAATACAAAAGTCACATACCGACTTAAGTACAAGATGACTGACTCTTCTTACTGTCTATGTTTTGAACCATTCCTGTGACACTAGTTATAGATTCCGATGCTGCACTCCAGGTTTGCTGTGTCCTTTGGCCCTTCTTATTGACGATGAAACACAGAAATTGCATCGGAATGAAATACGAAAGGCACAATGCCGACTTAAGTACAAGAAGACTGACTCTTCTTACTGACTATGTTTGGAACCATTCCTGTAACACTAGTTATAGATCCCGATGCTTCACTCTAGGTTTACTGTATCCCTTAGACCTTCTTATTGACGATGAAACACAGATATTGCATCGGAATTAAATACAAAAGGCACAATGCCGACTTAAGTACAAGAAGACTGACTCTTCTTACAGTCTATGTTTAAACCATTGCTATGACACTAGTTATAGATTCCGATGCTTCACTTCAGGTTTACTGTATCCCTCAGACCTTCTTATTGACGATGAAACACAGAAATTGCATCGGAATAAAATACAAAAGGCACAATGCCGACTTAAGTACAAGAAGACTGATTCTTCCTACTGTCTATGTTTTGAACCATTCCTGTGACACCAGTTATAGATTCCGATGCTTCAGTCCAGGCTTACTGTATCCCTTGGACCTTCTTATTGACGATGAAATACAGATATTGCATCGGAATTGAATAGAAAAGGCACAATGCCGACATAAGTACAAGAGGACTGACTCTTCCTACTCTCTATGTTTGAACCATTCCTGTGACACTAGTTATAGATTCCGATGCTTCACTTCAGGTTTAATGTATCCCTTGGACCTTCTTGTTGACGATGAAACACAGAAATTGCATCGGAATTAAATACAAAAGGCACAATGCCGACTTAAGTACAAGAAGACTGACTCTTCTGACTGACTATGTTTTGAACCATTCCTGTGTCACTAGTTATAGATTCCGATGCTTCACTCCCGGTTTACTGTATCCCTTGGACCTTCTTATTGACGATGAAACACAGAAATTGCATCGGAATGTAATACAAAAGGCACAATGCCGACTTAAGTACAAGAAGACTGACTCTTCTTACTGACTATGTTTTAACCATTCCTGGGACACTAGTTACAGATTCCGATGCTTCACTTCAGGTTTACTGTATCCCTTGGACCTTCTTACTGACGATGAAACACAGAAATTGCATCGGAATGAAATACAAAAGGCACAATGCCGACTTAAGTAGAAGAAGACTAACTCTTCTTACTGACTATGATTTGAACCATTCCTGTGACACTAGTTATAGATTCCGATGCTTCACTTCAGGTTTAATGTATCTCTTGGACCTTCTTGTTGACGATGAAACACAGAAATTGCATCGGAATTAAATACAAAAGGCACAATGCCGACTTAAGTACAAGAAGACTGATTCTTCTTACCGACTATGTCTGATTCATTCCTGTGACACTAGTTATACATTCGAATGGTTCAGTCCAGGTTTGCTGTATCCCTTGGACCTTCTTATTGACGATGAAACACAGAAATTGCAGCGGAATTTAATACAAAAGGCACAATGCTGACTTAAGTACAAGATGACTGACTCTTCTTACTGACTATGTTTTGAACCATTCCCGTGACACTAGTTATAGATTCCGATGCTTCACTCCCGGTTTACTGTATCCCTTGGACCTTCTTATTGACGATGAAACACAGAAATTGCAACGGAATGAAATTCAAAACTCACAATGCCGACTTAAGTACAAGAAGACTGACTCTTCTTACTGACTATGTTTTGAACCATTCCTGTGACACTAGTTATAGATTCCGATGCTTCACTCCAGGTTTACCGTATCCCTTGGACATCCTTATTGACGATGAAACACAGAAATGGCATTGGAATTAAATACAAAAGTCACGATCCGACTTAAGTACAAGATGACAGACTCTTCTTACTGTCTATGTTTTGAACCATTCCTGTGACACTAGTTATAGATTCCGATGCTGCACTCCAGGTTTGCTGTGTCCCTTGGCCCTTCTTATTGGCGATGAAACACAGAAATTGCATCGGAATGAAATACAAAAGGCACAATGCCGACTTAAGTACAAGAAGACTGACTCTTCTTACTGACTATGTTTTTAACCATTCCTGGGACACTAGTTAGAGATTCCGATGCTTCACTTCACGTTTATTGTATTCCTTGGACCTTCTTATTGACGATGAAACACAGAAATTGCATCGGAATGATATAAAAAAGGCACAATGCCGACTTAAGTACAAGAAGACTGACTCTTCATACTGAATATGTTTGGAACCATTCCTGTAACACTAGTTATAGATCCCGATGCTTCACTTCTGGTTTACTGTATCCCTTGGACCTTCTTATTGACGATGAAACACAGAAATTGCATCCGAATGAAATACAAAAGGCACAATGCCGACTTAAGTACAAGAAGACTGACTCTTCTTACAGTCTATGTTTGAACCATTGCTATGACACTAGTTATAGTTTCCGATGCTTCACTTCAGGTTTATTGTATCCCTTGGACCTTCTAGTTGACGATGAATTACAGAAATTGCATCGGAATTAAATACAAAAGGCACAATGCCGACTTAAGTACAAGAAGACTGATTCTTCTTACCGACTATGTTTTGATTCATTCCTGTGACACTAGTTATAGATTCCGATGCTTCACTCCCGGTTTATTGTATCCCTTGGACCTTCTTATTGACGATGAAGCACAGAAATTGCATCCGAATTAAATACAAAAGGCACAATGCCGACTTAAGTACAAGAAGACTGACTCTTCTTACTGTCTATGATTTTAACCATTGCTGAGACACTAGTTATAGATTCCGATGCTTCACTCCAGGTTTACTATATCCCTTTGACCTTCTTATTGGCGATGAAACACAGAAATTGCATCGGAATTAAATACAAAAGGCACAATGCCGACTAAAGTACAAGAAGACTGACTCTTCTTACTGTCTATGTTTGAACCATTCCTATGACACTAGTTATAGATTCCGATGCTTCACTTCAGGTTTAATGTATCTCTCGGACCTTCTTGTTGACGAAGAAACACAGAAATTGCATCGGAATTTAATACAAAATGCACAATGCTGACTTAAGTAGAAGATGACTGACTCTTCCGTACTGACTATGTTTTGAACCATTCCTGTGACACTAGTTATAGATTCCGATGCTTTACTCCAGGTTTACCGTATCCCTTGGACATCCTTATTGACGATGAAACGCAGAAATGGCATTGGAATTAAATACAAAAGTCACATTCCGACTTAAGTACAAGATGACTGACTCTTCTCACTGTCTATGTTTTGAACCATTCCTGTGACACTAGTTATAGATTCCGATGCTTCACTCAGGGCTTGCTGTATCCCTTGGACCTTCTTATTGACGATGAAACACAGATATTGCATCGGAATTGAATAGAATAGGCACAATGCCGACATAAGTACAAGAGGACTGGCTCTTCCTACTCTCTATGTTTGAACCATTCCTGTGACACTAGTTATAGATTTCGATGCTTCACTTCAGGTTTAATGTATCCCTTGGACCGTCTTGTTGACGATGAAACACAGAAATTGCATCGGAATTAAATACAAAGGCACAATGCCGACTTAAGTACAGGAAGACGGACTCTTCTTACTGACTATGTTTTGAACCATTCCTGTGTCACTAGTTATAGATTCCGATGCTTCACTCCAGGTTTACTGTATCCCTTGGACCTTCTTATTGACGATGAAACACAGAAATTGCATCGGAATGTAATACAAAAGGCACAATGCCGACTTAAGTACAAGAAGACTGATTCTTCTTACTGACTATGTTTTTAACCATTCCTGGGACATTAGTTACAGATTCCGATGCTTCACTTCAGGTTTACTGTATCCCTTGGACCTTCTTATTGACGATGAAACACAGAAATTGCATCGGAATGAAATACAAAAGGCACAATGCCGACTTAAGTACAAGAAGACTAACTCTTCTTACTGACTATGTTTTGAACCATTCCTGTGACACTAGTTATAGATTCCGATGCTTCACTCCAGGTTTACCGTATCCCTTGGACATCCTTATTGACGATGAAACACAGAAATTGCATCGGAATTAAATACAAACGGCACAATGCCGACTAAAGTACAAGAAGACTGACTCTTCCTACTGTCTATGATTTGAACCATTCCTGTGACACTAGTTATAGATTCCGATACTTCTCTCCAGGTTTACTGTATCCCTTGGACCTTCTTATTGACGATGAAACACAGAAATTGCATCGGAATTTAATACAAAAGGCACAATGCTGACTTAAGTACAAGATGACTGACTCTTCCGTACTGACTATGTTTTGAACCATTCCTGTGACACTAGTTATAGAATCCGATGCTTCACTCCAGGTTTACCGT
The DNA here is from genome assembly GCF_021461385.2 of Schistocerca piceifrons. Taxonomy (NCBI): domain Eukaryota; kingdom Metazoa; phylum Arthropoda; class Insecta; order Orthoptera; family Acrididae; genus Schistocerca; species Schistocerca piceifrons. The sequence continues at coordinate 5,445,601 of NC_060146.1, read as the reverse complement.
ATCCCTTGGACATCCTTATTGACGATGAAACGCAGAAATGGCATTGGAATTAAATACAAAAGTCACATTCCGACTTAAGTACAAGATGACTGACTCTTCTCACTGTCTATGTTTTGAACCATTCCTGTGACACTAGTTATAGATTCCGATGCTGCACTCCAGGTTTGCTGTGTCCCTTGGCCCTTCTTAATGACGATGAAACACAGAAATTGCATCGGAATGAAATACAAAAGGCACAATGACGACTAAAGTACAAGAAGACTTACTCTTCTTACTGTCTATGTTTGAACCATTCCTATGACACTAGTTATAGATTCCGATGCTTCACTTCACTTTTAATGTATCTCTTGGACCTTCTTGTTGACGATGAAACACAGAAATTGCATCGGAATTTAATACAAAAGGCACAATGCTGACTTAAGTACAAGATGACTGACTCTTCCGTACTGACTATGTTTTGAACCATTCCTGTGACACTAGTTATAGATTCCGATGCTTCACTCCAGGTTTACCGTATCCCTTGTACATCCTTATTGACGATGAAACGCAGATATGGCATTGGAATTAAATACAAAAGTCACATTCCGACTTAAGTACAAGATGACTGACTCTTCTCACTGTCTATGTTTTGAACCATTCCTGTGACACTAGTTATAGATTCCGATGCTTCACTCAGGGCTTGCTGTATCCCTTGGACCTTCTTATTGACGATGAAACACAGATATTACATCGGAATTGAATAGAAAAGGCACAATGCCGACATAAGTACAAGAGGACTGGCTCTTCCTACTCTCTATGTTTGAACCATTCCTGTGACACTAGTTATAGATTCCGATGCTTCACTTCCGGTTTAATGTATCCCTTGGACCGTCTTGTTGACGATGAAACACAGAAATTGCATCGGAATTAAATACAAAAGGCACAATGCCGACTTAAGTACAAGAAGACTGATTCTTCTTACCGACTACGTTTGATTCATTTCTATTACACTAGTTATAGATTCCGATGCTTCAGTCCAGGTTTACTGTATCCCTTGGACCTTCTTATTGACGATGAAACACAGAAATAGCATCGGAATTTAATACAAAAGGCACAATGCCGACTTAAGTACAGGAAGACTGACTCTTCTTACTGACTATGTTTTGAACCATTCCTGTGTCACTAGTTATAGATTCCGATGCTTCACTCCAGGTTTACTGTATCCCTTGGACCTTCTTATTGACGATGAAACACAGAAATTGCATCGGAATGTAATACAAAAGGCACAATGCCGACTTAAGTACAAGAAGACTGACTCTTCTTACTGACTATGTTTTTAACCATTCCTGGGACATTAGTTACAGATTCCGATGCTTCACTTCAGGTTTACTGTATCCCTTGGACCTTCTTATTGACGATGAAACACAGAAATTGCATCGGAATGAAATACAAAAGGCACAATGCCGACTTAAGTACAAGAAGAGTAACTCTTCTTACTGACTATGTTTTGAACCATTCCTGTGACACTAGTTATAGATTCCGATGCTTCACTCCAGGTTTACCGTATCCCTTGGACATCCTTATTGACGATGAAACACAGAAATTGAATCGGAATTAAATACAAACGGCACAATGCCGACTTAAGTACAAGAAGACTGACTCTTCCTACTGTCTATGTTTTGAACCATTCCTGTGACACTAGTTATAGATTCCGATACTTCACTCCAGGTTTACTGTATCCCTTGGACCTTCTTATTGACGATGAAACACAGAAATTGCATCGGAATTAAATAGAAAAGCACAATGCCGACTTAAGTACAAGAAGACTGACTCTACCTACTGTCTATGTTTTGAACCATTCCTGTGACACTAGTTATAGATTCCGATGCTGCACTCCAGGTTTAATGTATCCCTTGGACCTTCTTATTGACGATGAATTACAGATATTGCATCGGAATTGAATAGAAAAGGCACAATGCCGACATAAGTACAAGAGGACTGACTCTTCCTACTCTCTATGTTTGAACCATTCCTGTGACACTAGTTATAGATTCCGATGCTTCACTTCAGGTTTAATGTATCTCTTGGACTTTCTTGTTGACGATGAAACACAGAAATTGCATCGGAATTTAATACACAAGGCACAATGCTGACTTAAGTACAAGATGACTGACTATTCCGTACTGACTATGTTTTGAACCATTCCTGTTACACTAGTTATAGAATCCGATGCTTCACTCCAGTTTTACCGTATCCCTTGGACATCCTTATTGACGATGAAACGCAGAAATGGCATTGGAATTAAATACAAAAGTCACATTCCGACTTAAGTACAAGATGACTGACTCTTCTCACTGTCTATGTTTTGAACAATTCCTGTGACACTAGTTATAGATTCCGATGCTGCACTCCAGGTTTGCTGTGTCCCTTGGCCCTTCTTAATGACGATGAAACACAGAAATTGCATCGGAATGAAATACAAAAGGCAGAATGCCGACTTAAGTACAAGAAGACTGACTCTTCTTACTGACTATGTTTTTAACCATTCCTGGGACACTAGTTAAAGATTCCGATGCTTCACTTCACGTTTACGGTATCCCTTGGACCTTCTTATTGACGATGAAACACAGAAATTGCATCGGAATGATATACAAAAGGCACAATGCCGACTTAAGCACAAGGAGACTGACTCTTGATACTGACTATGCTTGGAACCATTCCTGTAACACTAGTTATAGGTCCCCATGCTTCACTTCTGGTTTACTGTATCCCTTGGACCTTCTTATTGACGATGAAACACAGAAATTGCATCGGAATCAAATACAAAAGGCACAATGCCGACTTAAGTACAAGAAGACTGACTCTTCCTACGGTCTATGTTTTGAACCATTCCTGTGAGACTACTTACAGATTCCGATGCTTCACTCCAGGTTTACTGTATACCTTGGACCTTGTTATTGACGATGAAACACAGATATTGCATCGGAATTGAATAGAAAAGGCACAATGCCGACATAAGTACATGAGGACTGACTCTTCCTACTCTATATGTTTGAACCATTCCTGTGACACTAGTTATAGATTCCGATGCTTCACTTCAGGTTTAATGTATCTCTTGGACCTTCTTGTTGACGATGAAACACAGAAATTGCATCGGAATTAAATACAAAAGGCACAATGCCGACTTAAGTACAAGAAGACTGATTCTTCTTACCGACTATGTCTGATTCATTCCTGTGACACTAGTTATACATTCGAATGGTTCAGTCCAGGTTTGCTGTATCCCTTGGACCTTCTTATTGACGATGAAAGACAGAAATTGCAGCGGAATTTAATACAAAAGGCACAATGCTGACTTAAGTACAAGATGACTGACTCTTCTTACTGACTATGTTTTGAACCATTCCTGTGACACTAGTTATAGATTCCGATGCTTCACTCCCGGTTTACTGTATCCCTTGGACCTTCTTATTGACGATGAAACACAGAAATTGCATCGGAATGAAATTCAAAACTCACAATGCCGACTTAAGTACAAGAAGACTGACTCTTCTTACTGACTATGTTTTGAACCATTCCTGTGACACTAGTTATAGATTCCGATGCTTCACTCCAGGTTTACCGTATCCCTTGGACATCCTTTTTGACGATGAAACACAGAAATGGCATTGGAATTAAATACAAAAGTCACGATCCGACTTAAGTACAAGATGACAGACTCTTCTTACTGTCTATGTTTTGAACCATTCCTGTGACACTAGTTATAGATTCCGATGCTGCACTCCAGGTTTGCTGTGTCCCTTGGCCCTTCTTATTGACGATGAAACACAGAAATTGCATCGGAATGAAATACAAAAGGCACAATGCCGACTTAAGTACAAGAAGACTGACTCTTCTTACTGACTATGTTTTTAACCATTCCTGGGACACTAGTTAGAGATTCCGATGCTTCACTTCACGTTTATTGTATTCCTTGGACCTTCTTATTGACGATGAAACACAGAAATTGCATCGGAATGATATAAAAAAGGCACAATGCCGACTTAAGTACAAGAAGACTGACTCTTCATACTGAATATGTTTGGAACCATTCCTGTAACACTAGTAATAGATCCCGATGCTTCACTTCTGGTTTACTGTATCCCTTGGACCTTCTTATTGACGATGAAACACAGAAATTGCATCCGAATGAAATACAAAAGGCACAATGCCGACTTAAGTACAAGAAGACTGACTCTTCTTACAGTCTATGTTTGAACCATTGCTATGACACTAGTTATAGTTTCCGATGCTTCACTTCAGGTTTATTGTATCCCTTGGACCTTCTTGTTGACGATGAATTACAGAAATTGCATCGGAATTAAATACAAAAGGCACAATGCCGACTTAAGTACAAGAAGACTGATTCTTCTTACCGACTATGTTTTGATTCATTCCTGTGACACTAGTTATAGATTCCGATGCTTCACTCCCGGTTTATTGTATCCCTTGGACCTTCTTATTGACGATGAAGCACAGAAATTGCATCCGAATTAAATACAAAAGGCACAATGCCGACTTAAGTACAAGAAGACTGACTCTTCTTACTGTCTATGATTTTAACCATTGCTGAGACACTAGTTATAGATTCCGATGCTTCACTCCAGGTTTACTATATCCCTTTGACCTTCTTATTGACGATGAAACACAGAAATTGCATCGGAATTAAATACAAAAGGCACAATGCCGACTAAAGTACAAGAAGACTGACTCTTCTTACTGTCTATGTTTGAACCATTCCTATGACACTAGTTATAGATTCCGATGCTTCACTTCAGGTCTAATGTATCTCTCGGACCTTCTTGTTGACGAAGAAACACAGAAATTGCATCGGAATTTAATACAAAATGCACAATGCTGACTTAAGTAGAAGATGACTGACTCTTCCGTACTGACTATGTTTTGAACCATTCCTGTGACACTAGTTATAGATTCCGATGCTTTACTCCAGGTTTACCGTATCCCTTGGACATCCTTATTGACGATGAAACGCAGAAATGGCATTGGAATTAAATACAAAAGTCACATTCCGACTTAAGTACAAGATGACTGACTCTTCTCACTGTCTATGTTTTGAACCATTCCTGTGACACTAGTTATAGATTCCGATGCTTCACTCAGGGCTTGCTGTATCCCTTGGACCTTCTTATTGACGATGAAACACAGATATTGCATCGGAATTGAATAGAAAAGGCACAATGCCGACATAAGTACAAGAGGACTGGCTCTTCCTACTCTCTATGTTTGAACCATTCCTGTGACACTAGTTATAGATTTCGATGCTTCACTTCAGGTTTAATGTATCCCTTGGACCGTCTTGTTGACGATGAAACACAGAAATTGCATCGGAATTAAATACAAAGGCACAATGCCGACTTAAGTACAAGAAGACTGATTCTTCTTACCGACTATGTTTGATTCATTTCTATTACACTAGTTATAGATTCCGATGCTTCAGTCCAGGTTTACTGTATCCCTTGGACCTTCTTATTGACGATGAAACACAGAAATAGCATTGGAATTTAATACAAAAGGCACAATGCCGACTTAAGTACAGGAAGACGGACTCTTCTTACTGACTATGTTTTGAACCATTCCTGTGTCACTAGTTATAGATTCCGATGCTTCACTCCAGGTTTACTGTATCCCTTGGACCTTCTTATTGACGATGAAACACAGAAATTGCATCGGAATGTAATACAAAAGGCACAATGCCGACTTAAGTACAAGAAGACTGATTCTTCTTACTGACTATGTTTTTAACCATTCCTGGGACATTAGTTACAGATTCCGATGCTTCACTTCAGGTTTACTGTATCCCTTGGACCTTCTTATTGACGATGAAACACAGAAATTGCATCGGAATGAAATACAAAAGGCACAATGCCGACTTAAGTACAAGAAGACTAACTCTTCTTACTGACTATGTTTTGAACCATTCCTGTGACACTAGTTATAGATTCCGATGCTTCACTCCAGGTTTACCGTATCCCTTGGACATCCTTATTGACGATGAAACACAGAAATTGCATCGGAATTAAATACAAACGGCACAATGCCGACTTAAGTACAAGAAGACTGACTCTTCCTACTGTCTATGATTTGAACCATTCCTGTGACACTAGTTATAGATTCCGATACTTCTCTCCAGGTTTACTGTATCCCTTGGACCTTCGTATTGACGATGAAACACAGAAATTGCATCGGAATTTAATACAAAAGGCACAATGCTGACTTAAGTACAAGATGACTGACTCTTCCGTACTGACTATGTTTTGAACCATTCCTGTGACACTAGTTATAGAATCCGATGCTTCACTCCAGGTTTACCGTATCCCTTGGACATCCTTATTGACGATGAAACGCAGAAATGGCATTGGAATTAAATACAAAAGTCACATTCCGACTTAAGTACAAGATGACTGACTCTTCTCACTGTCTATGTTTTGAACCATTCCTGTGACACTAGTTATAGATTCCGATGCTGCACTCCAGGTTTGCTGTGTCCCTTGGCCCTTCTTAATGACGATGAAACACAGAAATTGCATCGGAATGAAATACAAAAGGCACAATGACGACTAAAGTACAAGAAGACTTACTCTTCTTACTGTCTATGTTTGAACCATTCCTATGACACTAGTTATAGATTCCGATGCTTCACTTCACTTTTAATGTATCTCTTGGACCTTCTTGTTGACGATGAAACACAGAAATTGCATCGGAATTTAATACAAAAGGCACAATGCTGACTTAAGTACAAGATGACTGACTCTTCCGTACTGACTATGTTTTGAACCATTCCTGTGACACTAGTTATAGATTCCGATGCTTCACTCCAGGTTTACGGTATCCCTTGTACATCCTTATTGACGATGAAACGCAGATATGGCATTGGAATTAAATACAAAAGTCACATTCCGACTTAAGTACAAGATGACTGACTCTTCTCACTGTCTATGTTTTGAACCATTCCTGTGACACTAGTTATAGATTCCGATGCTTCACTCAGGGCTTGCTGTATCCCTTGGACCTTCTTATTGACGATGAAACACAGATATTACATCGGAATTGAATAGAAAAGGCACAATGCCGACATAAGTACAAGAGGACTGGCTCTTCCTACTCTCTATGTTTGAACCATTCCTGTGACACTAGTTATAGATTCCGATGCTTCACTTCCGGTTTAATGTATCCCTTGGACCGTCTTGTTGACGATGAAACACAGAAATTGCATCGGAATTAAATACAAAAGGCACAATGCCGACTTAAGTACAAGAAGACTGATTCTTCTTACCGACTACGTTTGATTCATTTCTATTACACTAGTTATAGATTCCGATGCTTCAGTCCAGGTTTACTGTATCCCTTGGACCTTCTTATTGACGATGAAACACAGAAATAGCATCGGAATTTAATACAAAAGGCACAATGCCGACTTAAGTACAGGAAGACTGACTCTTCTTACTGACTATGTTTTGAACCATTCCTGTGTCACTAGTTATAGATTCCGATGCTTCACTCCAGGTTTACTGTATCCCTTGGACCTTCTTATTGACGATGAAACACAGAAATTGCATCGGAATGTAATACAAAAGGCACAATGCCGACTTAAGTACAAGAAGACTGACTCTTCTTACTGACTATGTTTTTAACCATTCCTGGGACATTAGTTACAGATTCCGATGCTTCACTTCAGGTTTACTGTATCCCTTGGACCTTCTTATTGACGATGAAACACAGAAATTGCATCGGAATGAAATACAAAAGGCACAATGCCGACTTAAGTACAAGAAGACTAACTCTTCTTACTGACTATGTTTTGAACCATTCCTGTGACACTAGTTATAGATTCCGATGCTTCACTCCAGGTTTACCGTATCCCTTGGACATCCTTATTGACGATGAAACACAGAAATTGAATCGGAATTAAATACAAACGGCACAATGCCGACTTAAGTACAAGAAGACTGACTCTTCCTACTGTCTACGTTTTGAACCATTCCTGTGACACTAGTTATAGATTCCGATACTTCACTCCAGGTTTACTGTATCCCTTGGACCTTCTTATTGACGATGAAACACAGAAATTGCATCGGAATTAAATAGAAAAGCACAATGCCGACTTAAGTACAAGAAGACTGACTCTTCCTACTGTCTATGTTTTGAACCATTCCTGTGACACTAGTTATAGATTCCGATGCTGCACTCCAGGTTTAATGTATCCCTTGGACCTTCTTATTGACGATGAATTACAGATATTGCATCGGAATTGAATAGAAAAGGCACAATGCCGACATAAGTACAAGAGGACTGACTTTTCCTACTCTCTATGTTTGAACCATTCCTGTGACACTAGTTATAGATTCCGATGCTTCACTTCAGGTTTAATGTATCTCTTGGACTTTCTTGTTGACGATGAAACACAGAAATTGCATCGGAATTTAATACACAAGGCACAATGCTGACTTAAGTACAAGATGACTGACTATTCCGTACTGACTATGTTTTGAACCATTCCTGTTACACTAGTTATAGAATCCGATGCTTCACTCCAGTTTTACCGTATCCCTTGGACATCCTTATTGACGATGAAACGCAGAAATGGCATTGGAATTAAATACAAAAGTCACATTCCGACTTAAGTACAAGATGACTGACTCTTCTCACTGTCTATGTTTTGAACCATTCCTGTGACACTAGTTATAGATTCCGATGCTGCACTCCAGGTTTGCTGTGTCCCTTGGCCCTTCTTAATGACGATGAAACACAGAAATTGCATCGGAATGAAATACAAAAGGCAGAATGCCGACTTAAGTACAAGAAGACTGACTCTTCTTACTGACTATGTTTTTAACCATTCCTGGGACACTAGTTAAAGATTCCGATGCTTCACTTCACGTTTACGGTATCCCTTGGACCTTCTTATTGACGATGAAACACAGAAATTGCATCGGAATGATATACAAAAGGCACAATGCCGACTTAAGCACAAGGAGACTGACTCTTGATACTGACTATGCTTGGAACCATTCCTGTAACACTAGTTATAGGTCCCCATGCTTCACTTCTGGTTTACTGTATCCCTTGGACCTTCTTATTGACGATGAAACACAGAAATTGCATCCGAATTAAATACAAAAGGCACAATGCCGACTTAAGTACAAGAAGACTGACTCTTCTTACTGACTATGTTTTAACCATTCTTGGGACACTAGTTACAGATTCCGATGCTCCACTTTAGGTTTACTGTATCCCTTGGACCTTCTTATTGACGATGAAACACAGAAATTGCATCAAAATTAAATACAAAAGGCACAATGCCGACTTAAGTACAAGAAGACTAACTCTTCTTACTGACTATGATATGAACCATTCCTGTGACACTAGTTATAGATTCCGATACTTCACTCCAGGTTTACTGTATCGCTTGGACATCCTTATTGACGATGAAACACAGAAATTGCATCGGAATTAAATAGAAAAGGCACAATGCCGACTTAAGTACAAGAAGACTGACTCTTCCTACTGTCTATGTTTTGAACCATTCCTGTGACACTAGTTATAGATTCCGATGCTTCACTTCAGGTTTAATGTATCCCTTGGACCTTCTTGTTGACGATGAATTACAGAAATTGCATCGGAATTAAATACAAAAGGCACAATGCCGACTTAAGTACAACAAGACTGATTCTTCATACCGACTATGTTTTGATTCATTCCTGCGACACTAGTTATAGATTCCGATGCTTCACTCCCGGTTTATTGTATCCCTTGGACCTTCTTATTGACGATGAAGCACAGAAATTGCATCCGAATTAAATACAAAAGGCACAATGCCGACTTAAGTACAAGAAGACTGACTCTTCTTACTGTCTATGATTTTAACCATTGCTGAGACACTAGTTATTGATTCCGATGCTTCACTCCAGGTTTACTGTATCCCTTTGACCTTCTTATTGACGATGAAACACAGAAATTGCATCGGAATTAAATACAAAAGGCACAATGCCGACTAAAGTACAAGAAGACTGACTCTTCTTACTGTCTATGTTTGAACCATTCCTATGACACTAGTTATAGATTCCGATGCTTCACTTCAGGTTTAATGTATCTCTTGGACCTTCTTGTTGACGATGAAACACAGAAATTGCATCGGAATTTAATACAAAAGGCACAATGCTGACTTAAGTACAAGATGACTGACTCTTCCGTACTGACTATGTTTTGAACCATTCCTGTGACACTAGTTATACATTCCGTTGCTTCACTCAAGGTTTACCGTATCCCTTGGACATCCTTATTGACGATGAAACGCAGAAATGGCATTGGCATTAAATACAAAAGTCACATTCCGACTTAAGTACAAGATGACTGACTCTTCTCACTGTCTATGTTTTGAACCATTCCTGTGACACTAGTTATAGATTCCGATGCTGCACTCCAGGTTTGCTGTGTCCCTTGGCCCTTCTTAATGACGATGAAACACAGAAATTGCATCGGAATGAAATACAAAAGGCACAATGCCGACTTAAGTACAAGAAGACTGACTCTTCTTACTGACTATGTTTTTAATCATTCCTGGGACACTAGTTAAAGATTCCGATGCTTCACTTCACGTTTACTGTATCCCGTGGACCTTCTTATTGACGATGAAACACAGAAATTGCATCCGAATTAAATACAAAAGGCACAATGCCAACTTAAGTACAAGAAGACCGACTCTTCTTACAGTCTATGTTTGAACCATTGCTATGACACTAGTTATAGTTTCCGATGCTTCACTTCAGGTTTACTGTATCCCTCAGACCTTCTTATTGACGATGAGACACAGAAATTGCATCGGAATGTAATACAAAAGGCACAATGCCGACTTAAGTACAAGAAGACTGACTCTTCTTACTGACTATGTTTTAACCATTCCTGGGACACTAGTTACAGATTCCGATGCTTCACTTTAGGTTTACTGTATCCCTTGGACCTTCTTATTGACGGTGAGACACAGAAATTGCATCGGAATAAAATACAAAAGGCACAATGCCGACTTAAGTACAAGAAGACTGACTCTTCCTACTGTCTATGTTTTGAACCATTCCTGTGACACTAGTTATAGATTCCGATGCTTCACTCAGAGCTTGCTGAATCCGTTGGACCTTCTTATTGACGATGAAACACAGATATTGCATCGGAATTGAATAGAAAAGGCACAATGCCGACATAAGTACAAGAGGACTGGCTCTTCCTACTCTCTATGTTTGAACCATTCCTGTGACACTAGTTATAGATTCCGATGCTTCACTGCAGGTTTAATGTATCCCTTGGACCGTCTTGTTGACGATGAAACACAGAAATTGCTTCGGAATTAAATACAAAATGCACAATGCCGACTTAAGTACAAGAAGACTGGTTCTTCTTACCGACTATGTTTGATTCATTTCTATTACACTAGTTATAGATTCCGATGCTTCAGTCCAGGTTTACTGTATCCCTTGGACCTTCGTATTGACGATGAAACACAGATATTGCATCGGAATTAAATACAAAAGGCACAATGCCGACTTAAGTACAGGAAGACTGACTCTTCTTACTGACTATGTTTTGAACCATTCCTGTGTCACTAGTTATAGATTCCGATGCTTCACTCCAGGTTTACTGTATACCTTGGACCTTCTTATTGTCGATGAAACACAGAAATTGCATCGGAATGTAATACAAAAGGCACAATGCCGACTTAAGTACAAGAAGACTGACTCTTCTTACTGACTATGTTTTGAACCATTCCTGTGTCACTAGTTATAGATCCCGATGCTTCACTCCAGGTTTACTGTATACCTTGGACCTTCGTATTGTCGATGAAACACAGAAATTGCATCGGAATGTAATACAAAAGGCACAATGCCGACTTAAGTACAAGAAGACTGACTCTTCTTACTGACTATGTTTTTAACCATTCCTGGGACATTAGTTACAGATTCCGATGCTTCACTTCAGGTTTACTGTATCCCTTGGACCTTATTATTGACGATGAAACACAGAAATTGCATCCGAATTAAATACAAAAGGCACAATGCCGACTTAAGTACAAGAAGACTGACTCTTCTTACAGTCTATGTTTGAACCATTGCTATGACACTAGTTTTAGATTCCGATGCTTCACTTCAGGTTTAATGTATCCCTTGGACCTTCTTGTTGACGATGAAGTACAGAAATTGCATCGGAATTAAATACAAAAGGCACAATGCCGACTTAAGTACAACAAGACTGATTCTTCTTACAGACTATGTTTTGATTCATTCCTGCGACACTACTTATAGATTCGGATGCTTCACTCCCGGTTTATTGTATCCCTTGGACCTTCTTATTGACGATGAAGCACAGAAATTGCATCCGAATTAAATACAAAAGGCACAATGCCGACTTATGTACAAGAAGACTGACTCTTCTTACTGTCTATGATTTTAACCATTGCTGAGACACTAGTTATAGATTCCGATGCTTCACTCCAGGTTTACTGTATCCCTTTGACCTTCTTATTGACGATGAAACACAGAAATTGCATCGGAATTAAATACAAAAGGCACAATGCCGACTAAAGTACAAGAAGACTGACTCTTCTTACTGTCTATGTTTGAACCATTCCTATGACACTAGTTATAGATTCCGATGCTTCACTTCAGGTTTAATGTATCTCTTGGACCTTCTCGTTGACGATGAAACACAGAAATTGCATCGGAATTTAATACAAAAGGCACAATGCTGACTTAAGTACAAGATGACTGACTCTTCCGTACTGACTATGTTTTGAACCATTCCTGTGACACTAGTTATAGATTCCGATGCTTCACTCCAGGTTTACCGTATCCCTTGGACATCCTTATTGACGATGAAACGCAGAAATGGCATTGGAATTAAATACAAAAGTCACATTCCGACTTAAGTACAAGATGACTGACTCTTCTCACTGTCTATGTTTTGAACCATTCCTGTGACAGTAGTTATAGATTCCGATGCTGCACTCCGGATTTGCTGTGCCCCTTGGCCCTTCTTAATGACGATGAAACACAGAAATTGCATCGGAATGAAATACAAAAGGCACAATGCCGACTTAAGTACAAGAAGACTGACTCTTCTTACTGACTATGTTTTTAATCATTCCTGGGACACTAGTTAAAGATTCCGATGCTTCACTTCACGTTTACTGTATCCCTTGGACCTTCTTATTGACGATGAAACACAGAAATTGCATCGGAATGATATACAAAAGGCACAATGCCGACTTAAGTACAAGGAGACTGACTCTTCATACTGACTATGTTTGGAACCATTCCTGTAACACTAGTTATAGATCCCGATGCTTCACTTCTGGTTTACTGTATCCCTTGGACCTTCTTATTGACGATGTAACACAGAAATTGCATCTGAATTAAATACAAAAGGCACAATGCCGACTTAAGTACAAGAAGACTGACTCTTCTTACAGTCTATGTTTGAACCATTGCTATGACACTAGTTATAGATTCCGATGCTTCACTTCAGGTTTACTGTATCCCTCAGACCTTCTTATTGACGGTGAGACACAGAAATTGCATCGGAATAAAATACAAAAGGCACAATGCCGACTTAAATACAAGAAGACTGACTCTTCCTACTGTCTATGTTTTGAACCATTCCTGTGACACTAGTTATGGATTCCGATGCTTCACTCAGGGCTTGCTGTATCCCTTGGACCTTCTTATTGACGATGAAACACAGATATTGCATCGGAATTGAATAGAAAAGGCACAATGCCGACATAAGTACAAGAGGACTGGCTCTTCCTACTCTCTATGTTTGAACCATTCCTGTGACACTAGTTATAGATTCCGATGCTTCACTTCAGGTTTAATGTATCCCTTGGACCGTCTTGTTGACGATGAAACACAGAAATTGCATCGGAATTAAATACAAAAGGCACAATGCCGACTTAAGTACAAGAAGACTGATTCTTCTTACCGACAATGTTTGATTCATTTCTATTACACTAGTTATAGATTCCGATGCTTCAGTCCAGGTTTACTGTATCCCTTGGACCTTCTTATTGACGATGAAACACAGAAATAGCATCGGAATTTAATACAAAAGGCACAATGCCGACTTAAGTACAGGAAGACTGAATCTTCTTACTGACTATGTTTTGAACCATTCCTGTGTCACTAGTTATAGATCCCGATGCTTCACTCCAGGTTTACTGTATCCCTTGGACCTTCGTATTGACGATGAAACACAGAAATTGCATCGGTATGTCATACAAAAGGCACAATGCCGACTTAAGTACAAGAAGACTGACTCTTCTTACTGACTATGTATTTAACCATTCCTGGGACATTAGTTACAGATTCCGATGCTTCACTTAAGGTTTACTGTATCCCTTGGACCTTCTTATTGACGATGAAACACAGAAATTGCATCGGAATGAAATACAAGAGGCACAATGTCGACTTAAGTACAAGAAGACTAACTCTTCTTACTGACTATGTTTTGAACCATTCCTGTGACACTAGTTATAGATTCCGATGCTTCACTCCAGGTTTACCGTATCCCTTGGACATCCTTATTGACGATGAAACACAGAAATTGCATCGGAATTAAATACAAACGGCACAATGCCGACTTAAGTACAAGAAGACTGACTCTTCCTACTGTCTATGATTTGAACTATTCCTGTGACACTAGTTATAGATTCCGATACTTCACTCCAGGTTTACTGTATCCCTTGGACCTTCTTATTGACGATGAAACACAGAAATTGCATCGGAATTAAATAGAAAAGCACAATGCCGACTTAAGTACAAGAAGACTGACTCTTCCTACTGTCTATGTTTTAAACCATTCCTGTGACACTAGTTATAGATTCCGATGCTGCACTCCAGGTTTAATGTATCCCTTGGACCTTCTTATTGACGATGAATTACAGATATTGCATCGGAATTGAATAGAAAAGGCACAATGCCGACATAAGTACAAGAGGACTGACTCTTCCTACTCTCTATGTTTGGACCATTCCTGTGACACTAGTTATAGATTCCGATGCTTCACTTCAGGTTTAATGTATCTCTTGGACCTTCTTGTTGACGATGAAACACAGAAATTGCATCGGAATTTAATACAAAAGGCACAATGCTGACTTAAGTACAAGATGACTGACTCTTCCGTACTGACTATGATTTGAACCATTCCTGTGACACTATTTATAGATTCCGATGCTTCACTCCAGGTTTACCGTATCCCTTGGACATCCTTATTGACGATGAAACGCAGAAATGGCATTGGAATTAAATACAAAAGTCACATTCCGACTTAAGTACAAGATGACTGACTCTTCTCACTGTCTATGTTTTGAACCATTCCTGTGACACTAGTTATAGATTCCGATGCTGCACTCCAGGTTTGCTGTGTCCCTTGGCCCTTCTTAATGACGATGAAACACAGAAATTGCATCGGAATGAAATACAAAAGGCACAATGCCGACTTTAGTACAAGAAGACTGACTCTTCTTACTGACTGTGTTTTTAACCATTCCTGGGACACTAGTTAAAGATTCCGATGTTTCACTTCACGTTTACTGTATCCCTTGGACCTTCTTATTGACGATGAAATACAGAAATTGCATCGGAATGATATACAAAAGGCACAATGCCGACTTAAGTACAAGGTGACTGACTCTTCATACTGACTATGTTTGGAACCATTCCTGTAACACTAGTTATAGATCCCGATGCTTCACTTCTGGTTTACTGTATCCCTTGGACCTTCTTATTGACGATGAAACACAGAAATTGCATCCGAATTAAATACAAAAGGCACAATGCCGACTTAAGTACAAGAAGACTGACTCTTCTTACAGTCTATGTTTGAACCATTCTATGACACTAGTTATAGATTCCGATGCTTCACTTCAGGTTTACTGTATCCCTCAGACCTTCTTATTGACGGTGAGACACAGAAATTGCATCGGAATAAAATACAAAAGGCAAAATGCCGACTTAAGTACAAGAAGACTGACTCTTCCTACTGTCTGTGTTTTGAACCATTCCTGTGACACTACTTATAGATCCCGATGCTTCACTTCTGGTTTACTGTATCCCTTGGACCTTCTTATTGACGATGAAACACAGAAATTGCATCCGAATTAAATACAAAAGGCACAATGCCGACTTAAGTACAAGAAGACTGACTCTTCTTACAGTCTATGTTTGAACCATTGCTATGACACTAGTTATAGTTTCCGATGCTTCACTTCAGGTTTATTGTATCCCTTGGACCTTCTTGTTGACGATGAATTACAGAAATTGCATCGGAATTAAATACAAAAGGCACAATGCCGACTTAAGTACAAGAAGACTGATTCTTCTTACCGACTATGTTTGATTCATTTCTATTACACTAGTTATAGATTCCGATGCTTCAGTCCAGGTTTACTGTATCCCTTGGACCTTCTTATTGACGATGAAACACAGAAATAGCATCGGAATTTAATACAAAAGGCACAATGCCGACTTAAGTACAGGAAGACTGACTCTTCATACTGACTATGTTTTGAACCATTCCTGTGTCACTAGTTATAGATTCCGATGCTTCACTCCAGGTTTACTGTATCCCTTGGACCTTCTTATTGACGATGAAACACAGAAATTGCATCGGAATGTAATACAAAAGGCACAATGCCGACTTAAGTACAAGAAGACTGACTCTTCTTACTGACTATGTTATTAACCATTCCTGGGACATTAGTTACAGATTCCGATACTTCACTCCAGGTTTAGTGTATCCCTTGGACCTTCTTATTGACGATGAAACACAGAAATTGCATCGGAATTAAATAGAAAAGCACAATGCCGACTTAAGTACAAGAAGACTGACTCTTCCTACTGTCTATGTTTTGAACCATTCCTGTGACACTAGTTATAGATCCCGATGCTTCACTCCAGGTTTACTGTATCCCTTGGACCTTCGTATTGACGATGAAACACAGAAATTGCATCGGTATGTCATACAAAAGGCACAATGCCGACTTAAGTACAAGAAGACTGACTCTTCTTACTGACTATGTATTTAACCATTCCTGGGACATTAGTTACAGATTCCGATGCTTCACTTAAGGTTTACTGTATCCCTTGGACCTTCTTATTGACGATGAAACACAGAAATTGCATCGGAATGAAATACAAGAGGCACAATGTCGACTTAAGTACAAGAAGACTAACTCTTCTTACTGACTATGTTTTGAACCATTCCTGTGACACTAGTTATAGATTCCGATGCTTCACTCCAGGTTTACCGTATCCCTTGGACATCCTTATTGACGATGAAACACAGAAATTGCATCGGAATTAAATACAAACGGCACAATGCCGACTTAAGTACAAGAAGACTGACTCTTCCTACTGTCTATGATTTGAACTATTCCTGTGACACTAGTTATAGATTCCGATACTTCACTCCAGGTTTACTGTATCCCTTGGACCTTCTTATTGACGATGAAACACAGAAATTGCATCGGAATTAAATAGAAAAGCACAATGCCGACTTAAGTACAAGAAGACTGACTCTTCCTACTGTCTATGTTTTAAACCATTCCTGTGACACTAGTTATAGATTCCGATGCTGCACTCCAGGTTTAATGTATCCCTTGGACCTTCTTATTGACGATGAATTACAGATATTGCATCGGAATTGAATAGAAAAGGCACAATGCCGACATAAGTACAAGAGGACTGACTCTTCCTACTCTCTATGTTTGGACCATTCCTGTGACACTAGTTATAGATTCCGATGCTTCACTTCAGGTTTAATGTATCTCTTGGACCTTCTTGTTGACGATGAAACACAGAAATTGCATCGGAATTTAATACAAAAGGCACAATGCTGACTTAAGTACAAGATGACTGACTCTTCCGTACTGACTATGATTTGAACCATTCCTGTGACACTATTTATAGATTCCGATGCTTCACTCCAGGTTTACCGTATCCCTTGGACATCCTTATTGACGATGAAACGCAGAAATGGCATTGGAATTAAATACAAAAGTCACATTCCGACTTAAGTACAAGATGACTGACTCTTCTCACTGTCTATGTTTTGAACCATTCCTGTGACACTAGTTATAGATTCCGATGCTGCACTCCAGGTTTGCTGTGTCCCTTGGCCCTTCTTAATGACGATGAAACACAGAAATTGCATCGGAATGAAATACAAAAGGCACAATGCCGACTTAAGTACAAGAAGACTGACTCTTCTTACTGACTGTGTTTTTAACCATTCCTGGGACACTAGTTAAAGATTCCGATGTTTCACTTCACGTTTACTGTATCCCTTGGACCTTCTTATTGACGATGAAATACAGAAATTGCATCGGAATGATATACAAAAGGCACAATGCCGACTTAAGTACAAGGTGACTGACTCTTCATACTGACTATGTTTGGAACCATTCCTGTAACACTAGTTATAGATCCCGATGCTTCACTTCTGGTTTACTGTATCCCTTGGACCTTCTTATTGACGATGAAACACAGAAATTGCATCCGAATTAAATACAAAAGGCACAATGCCGACTTAAGTACAAGAAGACTGACTCTTCTTACAGTCTATGTTTGAACCATTCTATGACACTAGTTATAGATTCCGATGCTTCACTTCAGGTTTACTGTATCCCTCAGACCTTCTTATTGACGGTGAGACACAGAAATTGCATCGGAATAAAATACAAAAGGCAAAATGCCGACTTAAGTACAAGAAGACTGACTCTTCCTACTGTCTGTGTTTTGAACCATTCCTGTGACACTACTTATAGATCCCGATGCTTCACTTCTGGTTTACTGTATCCCTTGGACCTTCTTATTGACGATGAAACACAGAAATTGCATCCGAATTAAATACAAAAGGCACAATGCCGACTTAAGTACAAGAAGACTGACTCTTCTTACAGTCTATGTTTGAACCATTGCTATGACACTAGTTATAGTTTCCGATGCTTCACTTCAGGTTTATTGTATCCCTTGGACCTTCTTGTTGACGATGAATTACAGAAATTGCATCGGAATTAAATACAAAAGGCACAATGCCGACTTAAGTACAAGAAGACTGATTCTTCTTACCGACTATGTTTGATTCATTTCTATTACACTAGTTATAGATTCCGATGCTTCAGTCCAGGTTTACTGTATCCCTTGGACCTTCTTATTGACGATGAAACACAGAAATAGCATCGGAATTTAATACAAAAGGCACAATGCCGACTTAAGTACAGGAAGACTGACTCTTCATACTGACTATGTTTTGAACCATTCCTGTGTCACTAGTTATAGATTCCGATGCTTCACTCCAGGTTTACTGTATCCCTTGGACCTTCTTATTGACGATGAAACACAGAAATTGCATCGGAATGTAATACAAAAGGCACAATGCCGACTTAAGTACAAGAAGACTGACTCTTCTTACTGACTATGTTATTAACCATTCCTGGGACATTAGTTACAGATTCCGATACTTCACTCCAGGTTTAGTGTATCCCTTGGACCTTCTTATTGACGATGAAACACAGAAATTGCATCGGAATTAAATAGAAAAGCACAATGCCGACTTAAGTACAAGAAGACTGACTCTTCCTACTGTCTATGTTTTGAACCATTCCTGTGACACTAGTTATAGATTCCGATGCTGCACTCCAGGTTTAATGTATCCCTTGGACCTTCTTATTGACGATGAATTACAGATATTGCATTGGAATTGAATAGAAAAGGCACAATGCCGACATAAGTACAAGAGGACTGACTCTTCCTACTCTCTATGTTTGAACCATTCCTGTGACACTAGTTATAGATTCCGATGCTTCACTTCAGGTTTAATGTATCTCTTGGACCTTCTTGTTGACGATGAAACACAGAAATTGCATCGGAATTTAATACAAAAGGCACAATGCTGACTTAAGTACAAGATGACTGACTCTTCCGTACTGACTATGTTTTGAACCATTCCTGTGACACTAGTTATAGATTCCGATGCTTCACTCCAGGTTTACCGTATCCCTTGGACATCCTTATTGACGATGAAACGCAGAAATGGCATTGGAAAAAAATACAAAAGTCACATTCCGACTTAAGTACAAGATGACTGACTCTTCTCACTGTCTATGTTTTGAACCATTCCTGTGACACTAGTTATAGATTCCGATGCTGCACTCCAGGTTTGCTGTGTCCCTTGGCCCTTCTTAATGACGATGAAACACAGAAATTGCATCGGAATGAAATACAAAAGGCGCAATGCCGACTTAAGTACAAGAAGACTGACTCTTCTTACTGACTATGTTTTTAACCATTCCTGGGACACTAGTTAAAGATTCCGATGCTTCACTTCACGTTTACTGTATCCCTTGGACCTTCTTATTGACGATGAAACACAGAAATTGCATCGGAATGATATACAAAAGGCACAATGCCGATTTAAGTACAAGGAGACTGACTCTTCATACTGACTATGTTTGGAACCATTCCTGTAACACTAGTTATAGATCCCGATGCTTCACTTCTGGTTTACTGTATCCCTTGGACCTTCTTATTGACGATGAAACACAGAAATTGCATCCGAATTAAATACAAAAGGCACAATGCCGACTTAAGTACAAGAAGACTGACTCTTCTTACAGTCTATGTTTGAACCATTGCTATGACACTAGTTATAGATTCCGATGCTTCACTTCAGGTTTACTGTATCCCTCAGACCTTCTTATTGACGGTGAGACACAGAAATTGCATCGGAATAAAATACAAAAGGCACAATGCCGACTTAAGTACAAGAAGACTGACTCTTCCTACTGTCTGTGTTTTGAACCATTCCTGTGACACTAGTTATAGATTCCGATGCTTCACTCAGGGCTTACTGTATCCCTTGGACCTTCTTATTGACGATGTAACACAGATATTGCATCGGAATTGAATAGAAAAGGCACAATGCCGACATAAGTACAAGAGGACTGGCTCTTCATACTCTCTATGTTTGAACCATTCCTGTGACACTAGTTATAGATTCCGATGCTTCACTTCAGGTTTAATGTATCCCTTGGACCGTCTTGTTGACGATGAAACACAGAAATTGCGTCGGAATTAAATACAAAAGGCACAATGCCGACTTAAGTACAAGAAGACTGATTCTTCTTACCGACTATGTTTGATTCATTTCTATTACACTACTTATAGATTCCGAGGCTTCAGTCCAGGTTTACTGTATCCCTTGGACCTTCTTATTGACGATGAAACACAGAAATAGCATCGGAATTTGATACAAAAGGCACAATGCCGACTTAAGTACAGGAAGACTGACTCTTCATACTGACTATGTTTTGAACCATTCCTGTGTCACTAGTTATAGATTCCGATGCTTCACTCCAGGTTTACTGTATCCCTTGGACCTTCTTATTGACGATGAAACACAGAAATTGCATCGGAATGTAATACAAAAGGCACAATGACAACTTAAGTACAAGAAGACTGACTCTTCTTACTGACTATGTTTTTAACCATTCCTGGGACATTAGTTACAGATTCCGATACTTCACTCCAGGTTAACTGTATCCCTTGGACCTTCTTATTGACGATGAAACACAGAAATTGCATCGGAATTAAATAGAAAAGCACAATGCCGACTTAAGTACAAGAAGACTGACACTTCCTACTGTCTATGTTTTGAACCATTCCTGTGACACTAGTTATAGATTCCGATGCTGCACTCCAGGTTTAATGTATCCCTTGGACCTTCTTATTGACGATGAATTACAGATATTGCATCGGAACTGAATAGAAAAGGCACAATGCCGACATAAGTACAACAGGACTGACTCTTCCTACTCTCTATGTTTGAACCATTCCTGTGACACTAGTTATAGATTCCAATGCTTCACTTCAGGTTTAATGTATCTCTTGGACCTTCTTGTTGACGATGAAACACAGAAATTGCATCGGAATTTAATACTAAAGGCACAATGCTGACTTAAGTACAAGATGACTGACTCTTCCGTACTGACTATGTTTTGAACCATTCCTGTGACACTAGTTATAGATTCCGATGCTTCACTCCAGGTTTACCGTATCCCTTGGACATCCTTATTGACGATGAAACGCAGAAATGGCATTGGAATTAAATACAAAAGTCACATTCCGACTTAAGTACAAGATGACTGACTCTTCTCACTGTCTATGTTTTGAACCATTCCTGTGACACTAGTTATAGATTCCGATGCTGCACTCCAGGTTTGCTGTGTCCCTTGGCCCTTCTTAATGACGATGAAATATAGAAATTGCATCGGAATGAAAGACAAAAGGCACAATGCCGACTTAAGTACAAGAAGACTGACTCTTCTTACTGACTATGTTTTTAACCATTCCTGGGACACTAATTAAAGATTCCGATGCTTCACTTCACGTTTACTGTATCCCTTGGACCTTCTTATTGACGATGAAACACAGAAATTGCATCGGAATGATATACAAAAGGCACAATGCCGACTTAAGTACAAGGAGACTGACTCTTCGTACTGACTATGTTAGGAACCGTTCCTGTAACACTAGTTATAGATCCCGATGCTTCACTTCTGGTCTACTGTATCCCTTGGACCTTCTTATTGACGATGAAACACAGAAATTGGATCCGAATTAAATACAAAAGGCACAATGCCGACTTAAGTACAAGAAGACTGACTCTTCTTACAGTCTATGTTTGAACCATTGCTATGACACTAGTTATAGATTCCGATGCTTCACTTCAGGTTTACTGTATCCCTCAGACCTTCTTATTGACGGTGAGACACAGAAATTGCATCGGAATAAAATACAAAAGGCACAATGCCGACTTAAGTACAAGAAGACTGACTCTTCCTACTGTCTATGTTTTGAACCATTCCTGTGACACTAGTTATAGATTCCGATCTTCACTCAGGGCTTACTGTATCCCTTGGACCTTCTTATTGACGATGAAACACAGATATTGCATCGGAATAGAATAGAAAAGGCACAATGCCGACATAAGTACAAGAGGACTGGCTCTTCCTACTCTCTATGTTTGAACCATTCCTGTGACACTAGTTATAGATTCCGATGCTTCACTTCAGGTTTAATGTATCCCTTGGACCGTCTTGTTGACGATGAAACACAGAAATTGCATCGGAATTAAATACAAAAGGCACAATGCCGACTAAAGTACAAGAAGACTGATTCTTCTTACCGACTATGTTTGATTCATTTCTATTACACTAGTTATAGATTCCGATGCTTCAGTCCAGGTTTACTGTATCCCTTGGACCTTCTTATTGACGATGAAACACAGAAATAGCATCGGAACTTAATACAAAAGGCACAATGCCGACTTAAGTACAGGAAGACTGACTCTTCTTACTGACTATGTTTTGAACCATTCCTGTGTCACTAGTTATAGATTCAGATGCTTCACTCCAGGTTTACTGTATCCCTTGGACCTTCTTATTGACGATGAAACACAGAAATTGCATCGGAATTAAATACAAAAGGCACAATGCCGACTTAAGTACAAGAAGACTGACTCTCCCTACTGTCGATGTTTTGAACCATTCCTGTGACACTAGTTATAGATTCCGATGCTTCACTCCATGTTTACTGTATCCCTTGTGCCTTCTTATTGACGATGAAACACAGAAATTGCATCGGAATCAAATAGAAAAGGCACAATGCCGACTTAAATACAAGAAGACTGACTCTTCCTACTGTCTATGATTTGAACCATTCCTGTGACACTAGTTATAGAATCCGATGCTTCACTTCAAATTTAATGTATCCCTTGGACCTTCTTGTTGACGATGAAACACAGAAATTGCATCCGAATTAAATACAAAAGGCACAATGCCAACTTAAGTACAAGAAGACTGACTCTTCTTACAGTCTATGTTTGAACCATTGCTATGACACTAGTTATAGATTCCGATGCTTCACTTCAGGTTTACAGTATCCCTCAGACCTTCTTATTGACGATGAGACACAGAAATTGCATCGGAATGTAATACAAAAGGCACAATGCCGACTTAAGTACAAGAAGACTGACTCTTCTTACTGACTATGTTTTTAACCATTCCTGGGACATTAGTTACAGATTCCGATACTTCACTCCAGGTTAACTGTATCCCTTGGACCATCTTATTGACGATGAAACACAGAAATTGCATCGGAATTAAATAGAAAAGCACAATGCCGACTTAAGTACAAGAAGACTGACACTTCCTACTGTCTATGTTTTGAACCATTCCTGTGACACTAGTTATAGATTCCGATGCTGCACTCCAGGTTTAATGTATCCCTTGGACCTTCTTATTGACGATGAATTACAGATATTGCATCGGAACTGAATAGAAAAGGCACAATGCCGACATAAGTACAACAGGACTGACTCTTCCTACTCTCTATGTTTGAACCATTCCTGTGACACTAGTTATAGATTCCAATGCTTCACTTCAGGTTTAATGTATCTCTTGGACCTTCTTGTTGACGATGAAACACAGAAATTGCATCGGAATTTAATACTAAAGGCACAATGCTGACTTAAGTACAAGATGACTGACTCTTCCGTACTGACTATGTTTTGAACCATTCCTGTGACACTAGTTATAGATTCCGATGCTTCACTCCAGGTTTACCGTATCCCTTGGACATCCTTATTGACGATGAAACGCAGAAATGGCATTGGAATTAAATACAAAAGTCACATTCCGACTTAAGTACAAGATGACTGACTCTTCTCACTGTCTATGTTTTGAACCATTCCTGTGACACTAGTTATAGATTCCGATGCTGCACTCCAGGTTTGCTGTGTCCCTTGGCCCTTCTTAATGACGATGAAATATAGAAATTGCATCGGAATGAAAGACAAAAGGCACAATGCCGACTTAAGTACAAGAAGACTGACTCTTCTTACTGACTATGTTTTTAACCATTCCTGGGACACTAATTAAAGATTCCGATGCTTCACTTCACGTTTACTGTATCCCTTGGACCTTCTTATTGACGATGAAACACAGAAATTGCATCGGAATGATATACAAAAGGCACAATGCCGACTTAAGTACAAGGAGACTGACTCTTCATACTGACTATGTTAGGAACCGTTCCTGTAACACTAGTTATAGATCCCGATGCTTCACTTCTGGTTTACTGTATCCCTTGGACCTTCTTATTGACGATGAAACACAGAAATTGCATCCGAATTAAATACAAAAGGCACAATGCCGACTTAAGTACAAGAAGACTGACTCTTCTTACAGTCTATGTTTGAACCATTGCTATGACACTAGTTATAGATTCCGATGCTTCACTTCAGGTTTACTGTATCCCTCAGACCTTCTTATTGACGGTGAGACACAGAAATTGCATCGGAATAAAATACAAAAGGCACAATGCCGACTTAAGTACAAGAAGACTGACTCTTCCTACTGTCTATGTTTTGAACCATTCCTGTGACACTAGTTATAGATTCCGATTCTTCACTCAGGGCTTACTGTATCCCTTGGACCTTCTTATTGACGATGAAACACAGATATTGCATCGGAATAGAATAGAAAAGGCACAATGCCGACATAAGTACAAGAGGACTGGCTCTTCCTACTCTCTATGTTTGAACCATTCCTGTGACACTAGTTATAGATTCCGATGCTTCACTTCAGGTTTAATGTATCCCTTGGACCGTCTTGTTGACGATGAAACACAGAAATTGCATCGGAATTAAATACAAAAGGCACAATGCCGACTTAAGTACAAGAAGACTGATTCTTCTTACCGACTATGTTTGATTCATTTCTATTACACTAGTTATAGATTCCGATGCTTCAGTTCAGGTTTACTGTATCCCTTGGACCTTCTTATTGACGATGAAACACAGAAATAGCATCGGAACTTAATACAAAAGGCACAATGCCGACTTAAGTACAGGAAGACTGACTCTTCTTACTGACTATGTTTTGAACCATTCCTGTGTCACTAGTTATAGATTCCGATGCTTCACTCCAGGTTTACTGTATCCCTTGGACCTTCTTATTGACGATGAAACACAGAAATTGCATCGGAATTAAATACAAAAGGCACAATGCCGACTTAAGTACAAGAAGACTGACTCTCCCTACTGTCGATGTTTTGAACCATTCCTGTGACTCTAGTTACAGATTCCGATGCTTCACTCCATGTTTACTGTATCCCTTGTGCCTTCTTATTGACGATGAAACACAGAAATTGCATCGGAATCAAATAGAAAAGGCACAATGCCGACTTAAATACAAGAAGACTGACTCTTCCTACTGTCTATGATTTGAACCATTCCTGTGACACTAGTTATAGAATCCGATGCTTCACTTCAAATTTAATGTATCCCTTGGACCTTCTTGTTGACGATGAAACACAGAAATTGCATCCGAATTAAATACAAAAGGCACAATGCCAACTTAAGTACAAGAAGACTGACTCTTCTTACAGTCTATGTTTGAACCATTGCTATGACACTAGTTATAGATTCCGATGCTTCACTTCAGGTTTACAGTATCCCTCAGACCTTCTTATTGACGATGAGACACAGAAATTGCATCGGAATGTAATACAAAAGGCACAATGCCGACTTAAGTACAAGAAGACTGACTCTTCTTACTGACTATGTTTTAACCATTCCTGGGACACTAGTTACAGATTCCGATGCTTCTCTTTAGGTTTACTGTATCCCTTGGACCTTCTTATTGACGATGAAACACAGAAATTGCATCAAAATGAAATACAAAAGGCACAATGCCGACTTAAGTACAAGTAGACTAACTCTTCTTACTGACTATGTTTTGAACCATTCCTGTGACACTAGTTATAGATTCCGATGCTTCACTCCAGGTTTACCGTATCCCTTGGACATCCTTATTGACGATGAAACACAGAAATTGCATCGGAATTAAATACAAACCGCACAATGCCGACTTAAGTACAAGAAGACTGACTCTTCCTACTGTCTATGTTTTGAACCATTCCTGAGACACTAGTTATAGATTCCGATACTTCACTCCAGGTTTACTGTATCCGATGGACCTTCTTATTGACGATGAAACACAGAAATTGCATCGGAATTAAACTCAAAAGGCACAATGCCGACTTAAGTACAAGAAGACTGACTCTTCCTACTGTCTATGTTTTGAACCATTCCTGTGACACTAGTTATAGATTCCGATGCTTCATTTCAGCTTTAATGTATCCCTTGGACCTTCTTGTTGACGATGAATTACAGAAATTGCGTCGGAATTAAATACAAAAGGCACAATGCCGACTTAAGTACAAGCAGACTGATTCTTCTTACCGACTATGCTTTGATTCCTTCCTGTGACACTAGTTATAGATTCCGATGCTTCACTCCCGGTTTATTGTATCCCTTGGACATCCTTATTGACGATGAAACACAGAAATTGCATCGGAATTAAATACAAACCGCACAATGCCGACTTAAGTACAAGAAGACTGACTCTTCTTACTGTCTATGATTTTAACCATTGCTGAGACACTAGTTATAGATTCCGATGCTTCACTCCAGGTTTACTGTATCCCTTTGACCTTCTTATTGACGATGAAACACAGAAATTGCATCGGAATTAAATACAAAAGGCACAATGCCGACTAAAGTACAAGAAGACTGACTCTTCTTACTGTCTATGTTTGAACCATTCCTATGACACTAGTTATAGATTCCGATGTTTCACTTCAGGTTTACTGTATCCCTCAGACCTTCTTATTCACACAGAAATTGCATCGGAATCAAATACAAAAGGCACAATGCCGACTTAAGTACAATAAGACTGACTCTTCCTACGGTCTATGCTTTGAACCATTCCTGTGACACTACTTACAGATTCCGATGCTTCACTCCAGGTTTACTGTATCCCTTGGACCTTCTTATTGACGATGAATTACAGATATTGCATCGGAATTGAATAGAAAAGGCACAATGCCGACATAAGTACAAGATGACTGACTCTTCCGTACTGACTATGTTTTGAACCATTCCTGTGACACTAGTTATAGATTCCGACGCTTCACTCCAGGTTTACCATATCCCTTGGACATCCTTATTGACGATGAAACGCAGAAATGGCATTGGAATTAAATAAAAAAGTCACATTCCGACTTAATTACAAGATGACTGACTCTTCTCACTGTCTATGTTTTGAACCATTCCTGTGACACTAGTTATAGATTCCGATGCTGCACTCCAGGTTTTCTGTTTCCCTTGGCCTTCTTAATGACGATGAAACACAGAAATTGCATCGGAATGAAATACAAAAGGCACAATGCCGACTTAAGTACAAGAAGACTGACTCTTCTTACTGACTATGTTTTTAACCATTCCTGGGACACTAGTTAAAGATTCCGATGCTTCACTTCACGTTTACTGTATCCCTTGGACCTTCTTATTGACGATGAAACACAGAAATTGCATCGGAATGATATACAAAACGCACAATGCCGACTTAAGTACAAGGAGACTGACTCTTCATACTGACTATGTTTGGAACCATTCCTGTAACACTAGTTATAGATCCCGATGCTTCACTTCTGGTTTACTGTATCCCTTGGACCTTCTTATTGACGATGAAACACAGAAATTGCATCTGAATTAAATACAAAAGGCACAATGCCGACTTAAGTACAAGAAGACTGACTCTTCTTACAGTCTATGTTTGAACCATTGCTATGACACTAGTTATAGATTCCGATGCTTCACTTCAGGTTTACTGTATCCCTCAGACCTTCTTATTGACGGTGAGACACAGAAATTGCATCGGAATAAAATACAAAAGGCACAATGCCGACTTAAGTACAAGAAGACTGACTCTTCCTACTGTCTATGTTTTGAACCATTCCTGTGACACTAGTTATAGATTCCGATGCTTCACTCCAGGCTTACTGTATCCCTTGGACCTTCTCATTGACGATGAAACACAGATATTGCATCGGAATTGAATAGAAAAGGCACAATGCCGACATAAGTACAAGAGGACTGGCTCTTCCTACTCTCTATGTTTGAACCATTCCTGTGACACTAGTTATAGATTCCGATGCTTCACTTCAGGTTTAATGTATCCCTTGGACCGTCTTGTTGACGATGAAACACAGAAATTGCATCGGAATTAAATACAAAAGGCACAATGCCGACTTAAGTACAAGAAGACTGATTCTTCTTACCGACAATGTTTGATTCATTTCTATTACACTAGTTATATATTCCGATGCTTCAGTCCAGGTTTACTGTATCCCTTGGACCTTCTTATTGACGATGAAACACAGAAATAGCATCGGAATTTAATACAAAAGGCACAATGCCGACTTAAGTACAGGAAGACTGACTCTTCTTACTGACTATGTTTTGAACCATTCCTGTGTCACTAGTTATAGATTCCGATGCTTCACTCCAGGTTTACTGTATCCCTTGGACCTTCTTATTGACGATGAAACACAGAAATTGCATCGGAATGTAATACAAAAGGCACAATGCCGACTTAAGTACAAGAAGACTGACTCTTCTTACTGACTATGTTTTTAACCATTCCTGGGACATTAGTTACAGTTTCCGATGCTTCACTTCAGGTTTACTGTATCCCTTGGACCTTCTTATTGACGATGAAACACAGAAATTGCATCGGAATGAAATACAAAAGGCACAATGCCGACTTAAGTACAAGAAGACTAACTCTTCTTACTGACTATGTTTTGAACCATTCCTGTGACACTAGTTATAGATTCCGATGCTTCACTCCAGGTTTACCGCATCCCTTGGCCATTCTTATTGACGATGAAACACAGAAATTGCATCGGAATTAAATACAAACGGCACAATGCCGACTTAAGTACAAGAAGACTGACTCTTCCTACTGTCTATGTTTTGAACCATTCCTGTGACACTAGTTATAGATTCCGATACTTCACTCCAGGTTTACTGTATCCCTTGGACCTTTTTATTGACGATGAAACACAGAAATTGCATCGGAATTAAATACAAAAGGCACAATGCCGACTTAAGTACAAGAAGACTGATTCTTCTTACCGACTATGTTTGATTCATTTCTATTACACTAGTTATAGATTCCGATGCTTCAGTCCAGGTTTACTGTATACCTTGGACCTTCTTATTGACGATGAAACACAGAAATAGCATCGGAATTTAATACAAAAGGCACAATGCCGACTTAAGTACAGGAAGACTGACTCTTCTTACTGACTATGTTTTGAACCATTCCTGTGTCACTAGTTATAGATTCCGATGCTTCACTCCAGGTTTACTGTATCCCTTGGACCTTCTTATTGACGATGAAACACAGAAATTGCATCGGAATTAAATACAAAAGGCACAATGCCGACTTAAGTACAAGAAGACTGACTCTCCCTACTGTCGATGTTTTGAACCATTCCTGTGACACTAGTTATAGATTCCGATGCTTCACTCCATGTTTACTGTATCCCTTGTGCCTTCTTATTGACGATGAAACACAGAAATTGCATCGGAATCAAATAGAAAAGGCACAATGCCGACTTAAATACAAGAAGACTGACTCTTCCTACTGTCTGTGATTTGAACCATTCCTGTGACACTAGTTATAGAATCCGATGCTTCACTTCAAATTTAATGTATCCCTTGGACCTTCTTGTTGACGATGAAACACAGAAATTGCATCCGAATTAAATACAAAAGGCACAATGCCAACTTAAGTACAAGAAGACTGACTCTTCTTACAGTCTATGTTTGAACCATTGCTATGACACTAGTTATAGATTCCGATTCTTCACTTCAGGTTTACAGTATCCCTCAGACCTTCTTATTGACGATGAGACACAGAAATTGCATCAAAATGAAATACAAAAGGCACAATGCCGACTTAAGTACAAGAAGACTAACTCTTCTTACTGACTATGTTTTGAACCATTCCTGTGACACTAGTTATAGATTCCGATGCTTCACTCCAGGTTTACCGTATCCCTTGGACATCCTTATTGACGATGAAACACAGAAATTGCATCGGAATTAAATACAAACCGCACAATGCCGACTTAAGTACAAGAAGACTGACTCTTCCTACTGTCTATGTTTTGAACCATTCCTGTGACACTAGTTATAGATTCCGATACTTCACTCCAGGTTTACTGTATCCGTTGGACCTTCTTATTGACGATGAAACACAGAAATTGCATCGGAATTAAATAGAAAAGGCACAATGCCGACTTAAGTACAAGAAGACTGACTCTTCCTACTGTCTATGTTTTGAACCATTCCTGTGACACTAGTTATAGATTCCGATGCTTCACTTCAGCTTTAATGTATCCCTTGGACCTTCTTGTTGACGATGAATTACAGAAATTGCGTCGGAATTAAATACAAAAGGCACAATGCCGACTTAAGTACAAGCAGACTGATTCTTCTTACCGACTATGCTTTGATTCATTCCTGTGACACTAGTTATAGATTCCGATGCTTCACTCCCGGTTTATTGTATCCCTTGGACATCCTTATTGACGATGAAACACAGAAATTGCATCGGAATTAAATACAAACCGCACAATGCCGACTTAAGTACAAGAAGACTGACTCTTCTTACTGTCTATGATTTTAACCATTGCTGAGACACTAGTTATAGATTCCGATGCTTCACTCCAGGTTTACTGTATCCCTTTGACCTTCTTATTGACGATGAAACACAGAAATTGCATCGGAATTAAATACAAAAGGCACAATGCCGACTAAAGTACAAGAAGACTGACTCTTCCTACGGTCTATGCTTTGAACCATTCCTGTGACACTACTTACAGATTCCGATGCTTCACTCCAGGTTTACTATATCCCTTGGACCTTCTTATTGACGATGAATTACAGATATTGCATCGGAATTGAATAGAAAAGGCACAATGCCGACATAAGTACAAGATGACTGACTCTTCTCACTGTCTATGTTTTGAACCATTCCTGTGACACTAGTTATAGATTCCGATGCTGCACTCCAGGTTTTCTGTTTCCCTTGGCCCTTCCTAATGACGATGAATCACAGAAATTGCATCGGAATGAAATACAAAAGGCACAATGCCGACTTAAGTACAAGAAGACTGACTCTTCTTACTGACTATGTTTTTAACCATTCCTGGGACACTAGTTAAAGATTCCGATGCTTCACTTCACGTTTACTGTATCCCTTGGACCTTCTTATTGACGATGAAACACAGAAATTGCATCGGAATGATATACAAAAGGCACAATGCCGACTTAAGTACAAGGAGACTGACTCTTCATACTGACTATGTTTGGAACCATTCCTGTAACACTAGTTATAGATCCCGATGCTTCACTTCTGGTTTACTGTATCCCTTGGACCTTCTTATTGACGATGAAACACAGAAATTGCATCTGAATTAAATACAAAAGGCACAATGCCGACTTAAGTACAAGAAGACTGACTCTTCTTACAGTCTATGTTTGAACCATTGCTATGACACTAGTTATAGTTTCCGATGCTTCACTTCAGGTTTACTGTATCCCTCAGACCTTCTTATTGACGGTGAGACACAGAAATTGCATCGGAATAAAATACAAAAGGCACAATGCCGACTTAAGTACAAGAAGACTGACTCTTCCTACTGTCTATGTTTTGAACCATTCCTGTGACACTAGTTATAGATTCCGATGCTTCACTCCAGGCTTACTGTATCCCTTGGACCTTCTCATTGACGATGAAACACAGATATTGCATCGGAATTGAATAGAAAAGGCACAATGCCGACATAAGTACAAGAGGACTGGCTCTTCCTACTCTCTATGTTTGAACCATTCCTGTGACACTAGTTATAGATTCCGATGCTTCACTTCAGGTTTAATGTATCCCTTGGACCGTCTTGTTGACGATGAAACACAGAAATTGCATCGGAATTAAATACAAAAGGCACAATGCCGACTTAAGTACAAGAAGACTGATTCTTCTTACCGACAATGTTTGATTCATTTCTATTACACTAGTTATAGATTCCGATGCTTCAGTCCAGGTTTACTGTATCCCTTGGACCTTCTTATTGACGATGAAACACAGAAATAGCATCGGAATTTAATACAAAAGGCACAATGCCGACTTAAGTACAGGAAGACTGACTCTTCTTACTGACTATGTTTTGAACCATTCCTGTGTCACTAGTTATAGATTCCGATGCTTCACTCCAGGTTTACTGTATCCCTTGGACCTTCTTATTGACGATGAAACACAGAAATTGCATCGGAATGTAATACAAAAGGCACAATGCCGACTTAAGTACAAGAAGACTGACTCTTCTTACTGACTATGTTTTTAACCATTCCTGGGACATTAGTTACAGATTCCGATGCTTCACTTCAGGTTTACTGTATCCCTTGGACCTTCCTATTGACGATGAAACACAGAAATTGCATCGGAATGAAATACAAAAGGCACAATGCCGACTTAAGTACAAGAAGACTAACTCTTCTTACTGACTATGCTTTGAACCATTCCTGTGACACTAGTTATAGATTCCGATGCTTCACTCCAGGTTTACCGCATCCCTTGGACATCCTTATTGACGATGAAACACAGAAATTGCATCGGAATTAAATACAAACGGCACAATGCCGACTTAAGTACAAGAAGACTGACTCTTCCTACTGTCTATGTTTTGAACCATCCCTGTGACACTAGTTATAGATTCCGATACTTCACTCCAGGTTTACTGTATCCCTCGGACCTTCTTATTCACGATGAAACACAGAAATTGCATCGGAATTAAACAGAAAAGCACAATGCCGACTTAAGTACAAGAAGACTGACTTTTCCTACTGTCTATGTTTTGAACCATTCCTGTGACACTAGGTATAGATTCCGATGCTTCACTACTGGTTTAATGTATCCCTTGGACCTTCTTGTTGACGATGAATTACAGAAATTGCATCGGAATTAAATACAAAAGGCACAATGCCGACTTAAGTACAAGAAGACTGATTCTTCTTACCGACTACGTTTGATTCATTCCTGTGACACTAGTTATAGATTCCGATGCTTCACTCCCTGTTTATTGTATCCCTTGGACCTTCTTATTGACGATGAAGCACAGAAATTGCATCCGAATTAAATACAAAATGCACAATGCAGACTTAAGTACAAGAAGACTGACTCTTCTTACTGTCTATGTTTTTAACCATTGCTGAGATACTAGTTATAGAATCCGATGCTTCACTCCAGGTTTACTGTATCCCTTTGACCTTCTTATTGACGATGAAGCACAGAAATTACATCGGAATTAAATACAAAAGGCACAATGCCGACTAAAGTACAAGAAGACTGACTCTTCTTACTGTCTATGTTTGAACCATTCCTATGACACTAGTTATATATTCCGATGCTTCACTTCAGGTTTACTGTATCCCTCAGACCTTCTTATTGACGATGAAACACAGAAATTGCATCGAAATCAAATACAAAAGGCACAATGCCGACTTAAGTACAAGAAGACTGACTCTTCCTACGGTCTATGATTTGAACCATTCCTGTGACACTACTTACAGATTCCGATGCTTCACTCCAGGTTTACTGTATCCCTTGGACCTTCTTATTGACGATGAAACACAGAAATTGCATCGGAATTTAATACAAAAGGCGGAATGCCGACTTAAGTACAAGAAGACTGATTCTTCTTACCGACTACGTTTGATTCATTCCTGTGACACTAGTTATAGATTCCGATGCTTCACTCCAGGTTTACCGTATCCCTTGGACATCCTTATTGACGATGAAACACAGAAATTGCATCGGAATTAAATACAAAAGGCACAATGCCGACTTAAGTACAAGAAGACTGAATCTCCCCACTGTCGATGTTTTGAACCACTCCTGTGACACTAGTTATAGATTCCGATGCTTCACTCCAGGTTTACTGTATCCCTTGGACCTTCTTGTTGACGATGAAACACAGAAATTGCATTGGAATTAAATACAAAAGACACAATGCCGACTTAACTACAAGAAGACTGACTCTTCTAAGTGCCTATGTTTTGAACCATTCCTGTGACACTAGTTATAGATTCCGATGCTTCACTTCAGGTTTACTGTATCATTCTGACCCTCTTATTGACGATGAAACACAGAAATTGCATCGGAATTAAATACAAAATTCACATTCCGACTTAAGTACTAGATCACTGACTCTTCTTACTGTCTATGTTTTGAAACATTCCTGTGACACTAGTTATAGATTCTGATGCTTCACTCCCGGTTTACTGTATCCCTTGGACCTTCTTATTGACGATCAAACACAGAAATTGCATCCGAATTAAATACAAAAGGCACAATGCCGACTTAAGTACAAGAAGACTGACTCTTCTTACTGTCTATGTTTTATCCATCGCTGAGACACTAGTTACAGATTCCGATGCTTCACTACAGGTTTACTGTATCCCTTTGACCATCTTATTGACGATGAAACACAGAAATTGCATCGAAATTAAATACACAAGGCACAATGCCGACTGAAGTACAAGAAGACTGACTCTTCTTACTGACTATGATTAGAACCATTCCTGTGACACTAGTTATAGATTCCGATGCTTCACTCTAGGTTCACTGTGTCCCTTGGACCTTCTTATTAACGATGAAACACAGAAATTGCATCGGAATTAAATACAAAACCCACAGTCCGACTTAAGTACAAGATGACGGACTCTTCCTACTGTCTATGTTTTGAACCATTCCTGTGACACTAGTTATAGATTCCGATGCTTCACTCCAGGTTTACTGTGTCCCTTGGACCATCTTATTAACGATGAAAACCAGAAATTGCATCAGAAATAAATACAAAAGGCACAATGCCGGCTTAATTACAAGAAGATTGACTCTTCTAACTGACTATGCTTTGAACCATTCCTGGGACACTAGTTATAGATTCCGATGCCTCACTTCAGGTTTACTGTATCTCTTGGACCTTCTTATTGACGATGAAACACAGAAATTGCATCGGAATTAAATAGAAAAAGCACAATGTTGACTTAAGTACAAGAAAACTGACCCTTCCTACTGTCTATGATTTGAACCATTCCAATGACACTAGTTTTAGATTCCGATGCTTCACTTCAGGCTTACTGTATCCCTCAGACCTTCTCATTGACGATGAAACACAGAAATTGCATCGGAAATAAATACAAAAGGCGCAATGCCGACTTAAGTACAAGAAGACTGACTCTTCTTACTGACTATGTTTGATTCATTCGTGTGACACTAGTTATAGATTCCGATGCTTCAGTCCAGGTTTACTGTATCCCTTGGACCTTCTTATTGACGATGAAACTCAGAAATTGCATCGGAATTAAATACAAAAGGCACAATGCCGACTTAAGTACAAGAAGACTGACTCTTCTTACTGTCTATGCTTTGAACCATTCCTGTGACACTAGTTATAGATTCCGATGCTTCACTAAGGTTTACTGTATCCGTTGGACCTTCTTATTGACGATGAAGCACAGAAATTGCATCGGAATTAAATAGAAAAGGCACAATGCCGACTTAAGTACAAGAAGACTGACTCTTCTTACTGTCTATGATTTGAACCATTCCTGTGACACTAGTTATAGATTCCGATGCTTCAATCCAGGTTTACTGTATCCCTTTGACCTTCTTATTGACGATGAAACACAGAAATTGCATTTGAATTAAATACAAAAGGCACAATGCCGACTTAAGTACAAGAAGACTGACTCTTCTTACTGACTTTGTTTTGAACCATTCCTGTGACACTAGTTATAGATTCCGATGCTTCACTCCAGGTTTACTGTATCCCTTGGACCTTCTTATTGACGATGAGACACAGAAATTGCATCGGAATTAAATACAAAAGGCACAATGCAGACTTCAGTACAAGAAGACTGACTCTTCTTACTGTCGATGTTTGAACCATTCCTATGACACTAGTTTTAGATTCCGATGCTTCACTTCAGGTTTACTGTATCCCTCAGACCTTCGTATTGACGATGAAACACAGAAATTGCATCAGAATTAAATACAAAAGGCACAATGCCGACTTAAGTACAAGAAGACTGACTCTCCCTACTGTCTATGTTTTGAACCATTCCTGTGACACTAGTTATAGATTCCGATGCTTCACTCCAGGTTTACTGTATCCCTTGTACCTTCTTATTGACGATGAAACACAGAAATTGCATCGGAATCAAATAGAAAAGGCACAATGCCGACTTAAATACAAGAAGACTGACTCTTCCTACTGTCTATGATTTGAACCATTCCTGTGACACTAGTTATAGATTCCGATGCTTCACTTCAGGTTTACTGTATCCCTCAGACCTTCGTATTGACGATGAAACACAGAAATTGCATCAGAATTAAATACAAAAGGCACAATGCCGACTTAAGTACAAGAAGACTGACTCTCCCTACTGTCTATGTTTTGAACCATTCCTGTGACACTAGTTATAGATTCCGATGCTTCACTCCAGGTTTACTGTATCCCTTGGACCTTCTTATTGACGATGAAACACAGAAATTGCATTGGAATTAAATACAAAAGACACAATGCCGACTTAACTACAAGAAGACTGACTCTTCTAAGTGTCTATGTTTTGAACCATTCCTGTGACACTAGTTATAGATTCAGATGCTTCACTTCAGGTTTACTGTATCCCTCTGACCCTCTTATTGACGATGAAACACAGAAATTGCATCGGAATTAAATAGAAAAGTCACAATGCCGACTTAAGTACCAGAAGACTGACTCTTCCTACTGTCTATGATTTGAACCATTCCAGTGACACTAGTTATAGATTCCGATGCTTCACTTCGGGTTTAATGTATCCCTTGGACCTTCTTGTTGACGATGAATCACAGAAATTGCATTGCAATTAAATACAAAAGGCACAATGCCGACTTAAGTCAAGAATACTGATTCTTCTTACCGACTATGCTTTGATTCATTCCTGTGACACTAGTTAAAGTTTCCGATGCTTCACTCCCGGTTTACTGTATCCCTTGGACCTTCTTATTGACGATCAAACACAGAAATTGCATCCGAATTAAATACAAAAGGCACAATGCCGACTTAAGTACAAGAAGACTGACTCTTCTTATTCTCTATGTTTTATCCATCGCTGAGACACTAGTTACAGATTCCGATGCTTCACTCCAGGTTTACTGTATCCCTTTGACCTTCTTATTGACGACGAAACACAGAAATTGCATCGGAATTAAATAGAAAAAGCACAATGTTGACTTAAGTACAAGAAGACTGACCCTTCCTACTGTCTATGATTTGAACCATTCCAGTGACACTAGTTTTAGATTCCGATGCTTCACTTCAGGCTTACTGTATCCCTCAGACCTTCTCATTTACGATGAAACACAGAATTTGCATCGGAATTAAATCCAAAAGGCGCAATGCCGACTTAAGTACAAGAAGACTGACTCTTCTTACTGACTATGTTTGATTCATTCGTGTGACACTAGTTATAGATTCCGATGCTTCAGTCCAGGTTTACTGTATCCCTTGGACCTTCTTATTGACGATGAAACACAGAAATTGCATCGGAATTAAATACAAAAGGCACAATGCCGACTTAAGTACAAGAAGACTGACTCTTCTTACTGTCTATGTTTTGAACCATTCCTGTGACACTAGTTACAGATTCCGATGCTTCACTCCTGGTTTACCGTATCCCTTGGACATCCTTATTGACGATGAAACACAGAAATTGCATCGTAATTAAATACAAAAGGCACAATGCCGACTTAAGTACAAGAAGACTGACTCTTCCTACTGTCTATGCTTTGAACCATTCCTGTGACACTAGTTATAGATTCCGATGCTTCACTCCAGGTTTACTGTATCCGTTGGACCTTCTTATTGACGATGAAGCACAGAAATTGCATCGGAATTAAATAGAAAATGCACAATGCCGGCTTAAGTACAAGAAGACTGACTCTTCTTACTGTCTATGTTTTAAACCATTCCTGTGACACTAGTTATAGATTCCGATGCTTCACTATAGGTTGAATGTATCCCTTGGACATTCTTGTTGACGATGAATCACAGAAATTGCATCGGAATTAAATACAAAAGGCACAATTCCGACTTAAGTACAAGAAGACTGATTCTTCTTACCGACTATGTTTTGATTCATTCCTGTGACACTAGTTATAGATTCCGATGCTTCACTCCCGGTTTACTGTATCCCTTGGACCTTCTTATTGACGATGAAACACAAAATTTGCATCCGAATTAAATACAAAAGGCACAATGCCGACTTAAGTACAAGAAGACTGACTCTTCTTACTGTCTATGTTTTGAACCATTCCTGTGACACTAGTTACAGATTCCGATGCTTCACTCCTGGTTTACCGTATCCCTTGGACATCCTTATTGACGATGAAACACAGAAATTGCATCGAAATTAAATACAAAAGGAACAATGCCGACTTAAGTACAAAAAGACTGACTCTTCCTACTGTCTATGCTTTGAACCATTCCTGTGACACTAGTTATAGATTCCGATGCTTCACTCCAGGTTTACCGTATCCCTTGGACATCATTATAAAGGATGAAACACATAAATTGCATCGGAATTAAATACAAAAGGCACAATGCCGACTTACGTACAAGAAGACTGACTCTTCCTACTGTCTATGTTTTGAACCATTCCTGTGACACTAGTTATCGATTCCGATGCTTCACTCCAGGTTTACTGTATCCCTTTGACCTTCTTATTGACGATGAAACACAGAAATTGCATCGGAATTAAATAGAAAAGGCAAAATGCCGACTTAAGTACAAGAAGACTGACTCTTCCTACTGTCTATGATTTGAACCATTCCTGTGACACTAGTTATAGATTCCGATGCTTCACTTCGGGTTTAATGTATCCCTTGGACCTTCTTGTTGACGATGAATCAAAGAAATTGCATCGGAATTAAATACAAAAGGCACAATGCCGACTTAAGTACAACAAGACTGACTCTTCTTACTGACTATGATTTGAACCATTCCTGTGACACTAGTTATAGATTCCGATGCTTCACTCCAGGTTTACTGTGTCCCTTGGACCTTCTTATTAACGATGAAACACAGAAATTGCATCGGAATTAAATACAAAAGGCACAATGCCGACTTAAGTACAAAGAGACTGACTCTTCTTACTGACTATGATTTGAACCATTCCTGTGACACTAGTTACAGATTCCGATGCTTCACTCTAGGTTTACTGTGTCCCTTGGACCTTCTTATTAACGATGAAACACAGAAATTGCATCGGAATTAAATACAAAACCCACAGTCCGACTTAAGTACAAGATGACTGACTCTTCCTACTCTCTATGTTTTGAACCATTCCTGTGACACTAGTTATAGATTCCGATGCTTCACTCCAGGTTTACTGTGTCCCTTGGACCTTCTTATTAACGATGAAACACAGAAATTGCATCGGAATTAAATTCAAAAGTCACAATGCCGACTTAATTACAAGAAGATTGACTCTTCTAACTGACTATGCTTTGAACCATTCCTGGGACACTAGTTATAGATTCCGATGCCTCACTTCAGGTTTACTGTATCCCTTGGACCTTCTTATTGACGATGAAACACAGAAATTGCATCGGAATTAAATACAAAAGGCACAATGCCGACTGAAGTACAAGAAGACTGACTCTTCTTACTGTCTATGTTTTGAACCATTCCTGTGGCACTAGTTACAGATTCCGATGCTTCACTCCTGGTTTACCGTATCCCTTGGACATCCATATTGACGAAGAAACACAGAAATTGCATCGAAATTAAATACAAAAGGCACAATGCCGACTTAAGTACAAGAAGACTGACTCTTCCTACTGTCTATGCTTTGAACCATTCCTGTGACACTAGTTATAGATTCCGATGCTTCACTCCAGGTTTACTGTATCCGTTGGACCTTCTTATTGACGATGACGCACAGAAATTGCATCGGAATTAAATAGAAAAGGCACAATGCCGACTTAAGTACAAGAAGATTGACTCTTCTTACTGTCTATGTTTTAAACCATTCCTGTGACACTAGTTATTGATTCCGATGCTTCACTATAGGTTTAATGTATCCCTTGGACCTTCTTGTTGACGATGAATCACAGAAATTGCATCGGAATTAAATACAAAAGTCACAATTCCGACTTAAGTACAAGAAGACTGATTCTTCTTACCGACTATGTTTTGATTCATTCCTGTGACACTAGTTATAGATTCCGATGCTTCACTTTCGGTTTACTGTATCCCTTGGACCTTCTTATTGACGATGAAACACAGAAATTGCATCCGAATTAAATACAAAAGGCACAATGCCGACTTAAGTACAAGAAGACTGACTCTTCTTACTGTCTATGCTTTGAACCATTCCTGTGACACTAGTTATAGATTCCGATGCTTCACTCCAGGTTTACCGTATCCCTTGGACATCATTATAGAGGATGAAACACATAAATTGCATCGGAATTAAATACAAAAGGCATAATGCCGACTTACGTACAAGAAGACTGACTCTTCCTACTGTCTATGTTTTGAACCATTCCTGTGACACTAGTTATAGATTCCGATGCTTCACTCCAGGTTTACTGTATCCCTTTGACCTTCTTATTGACGATGAAACACAGAAATTGCATCGGAATCAAATAGAAAAGGCAAAATGCCGACTTAAGTACAAGAAGACTGACTCTTCCTACTGTCTATGATTTGAACCATTCCTGTGACACTAGTTATAGATTCCGATGCTTCACTTCGGGTTTAATGTATCCCTTGGACCTTCTTGTTGACGATGAATCACAGAAATTGCATCGGAATTAAATACAAAAGGCACAATGCCGACTTAAGTACAACAAGACTGACTCTTCTTACTGACTATGATTTGAACCATTCCTGTGACACTAGTTATAGATTCCGATGCTTCACTCCAGGTTTACTGTGTCCCTTGGACCTTCTTATTAACGATGAAACACAGAAATTGCATCGGAATTAAATACAAAAGGCACAATGCCGACTTAAGTACAAGGAGACTGACTCTTCTTACTGACTATGATTTGAACCATTCCTGTGACACTAGTTACAGATTCCGATGCTTCACTCTAGGTTTACTGTGTCCCTTGGACCTTCTTATTAACGATGAAACACAGAAATTGCATCGGAATTAAATACAAAACCCACAGTCCGACTTAAGTACAAGATGACTGACTCTTCCTACTCTCTATGTTTTGAACCATTCCTGTGACACTAGTTATAGATTCCGATGCTTCACTCCAGGTTTACTGTGTCCCTTGGACCTTCTTATTAACGATGAAACACAGAAATTGCATCGGAATTAAATTCAAAAGTCACAATGCCGACTTAATTACAAGAAGATTGACTCTTCTAACTGACTATGCTTTGAACCATTCCTGGGACACTAGTTATAGATTCAGATGCCTCACTTCAGGTTTACTGTATCCCTTGGACCTTCTTATTGACGATGAAACGCAGAAATTGCATCGGAATTAAATACAAAAGGCACAATGCCGACTGAAGTACAAGAAGACTGACTCTTCTTACTGTCTATGTTTTGAACCATTCCTGTGGCACTAGTTACAGATTCCGATGCTTCACTCCTGGTTTACCGTATCCCTTGGACATCCATATTGACGAAGAAACACAGAAATTGCATCGAAATTAAATACAAAAGGCACAATGCCGACTTAAGTACAAGAAGACTGACTCTTCCTACTGTCTATGCTTTGAACCATTCCTGTGACACTAGTTATAGATTCCGATGCTTCACT
Organism: Schistocerca piceifrons; assembly: GCF_021461385.2. Taxonomy (NCBI): domain Eukaryota; kingdom Metazoa; phylum Arthropoda; class Insecta; order Orthoptera; family Acrididae; genus Schistocerca; species Schistocerca piceifrons. Next base: position 5,402,709 of record NC_060146.1, on the reverse strand, counting down.
CCAGGTTTACTGTATCCGTTGGACCTTCTTATTGACGATGACGCACAGAAATTGCATCGGAATTAAATAGAAAAGGCACAATGCCGACTTAAGTACAAGAAGATTGACTCTTCTTACTGTCTATGTTTTAAACCATTCCTGTGACACTAGTTATTGATTCCGATGCTTCACTATAGGTTTAATGTATCCCTTGGACCTTCTTGTTGACGATGAATCACAGAAATTGCATCGGAATTAAATACAAAAGTCACAATTCCGACTTAAGTACAAGAAGACTGATTCTTCTTACCGACTATGTTTTGATTCATTCCTGTGACACTAGTTATAGATTCCGATGCTTCACTTTCGGTTTACTGTATCTCTTGGACCTTCTTATTGACGATGAAACACAGAAATTGCATCCGAATTAAATACAAAAGGCACAATGCCGACTTAAGTACAAGAAGACTGACTCTTCTTACTGTCTATGTTTTGAACCATTCCTGTGACACTAGTTACAGATTCCGATGCTTCACTCCTGGTTTACCGTATCCCTTGGACATCCTTATTACGATGAAACACAGAAATTGCATCGAAATTAAATACAAAAGGAACAATGCCGACTTAAGTAGAAGAAGACTGACTCTTCCTACTGTCTATGCTTTGAACCATTCCTGTGACACTAGTTATAGATTCCGATGCTTCACTCCAGGTTTACCGTATCCCTTGGACATCATTATAGAGGATGAAACACATAAATTGCATCGGAATTAAATACAAAAGGCACAATGCCGACTTACGTACAAGAAGACTGACTCTTCCTACTGTCTATGTTTTGAACCATTCCTGTGACACTAGTTATAGATTCCGATGCTTCACTCCAGGTTTACTGTATCCCTTTGACCTTCTTATTGACGATGAAACACAGAAATTGCATCGGAATCAAATAGAAAAGGCAAAATGCCGACTTAAGTACAAGAAGACTGACTCTTCCTACTGTCTATGATTTGAACCATTCCTGTGACACTAGTTATAGATTCCGATGCTTCACTTCGGGTTTAATGTATCCCTTGGACCTTCTTGTTGACGATGAATCACAGAAATTGCATCGGAATTAAATACAAAAGGCACAATGCCGACTTAAGTACAACAAGACTGACTCTTCTTACTGACTATGATTTGAACCATTCCTGTGACACTAGTTATAGATTCCGATGCTTCACTCCAGGTTTACTGTGTCCCTTGGACCTTCTTATTAACGATGAAACACAGAAATTGCATCGGAATTAAATACAAAAGGCACAATGCCGACTTAAGTACAAGAAGACTGACTCTTCTTACTGACTATGATTTGAACCATTCCTGTGACACTAGTTACAGATTCCGATGCTTCACTCTAGGTTTACTGTGTCCCTTGGACCTTCTTATTAACGATGAAACACAGAAATTGCATCGGAATTAAATACAAAACCCACAGTCCGACTTAAGTACAAGATGACTGACTCTTCCTACTGTCTATGTTTTGAACCATTCCTGTGACACTAGTTATAGATTCCGATGCTTCACTCCAGGTTTACTGTGTCCCTTGGACCTTCTTATTAACGATGAAACACAGAAATTGCATCGGAATTAAATTCAAAAGTCACAATGCCGACTTAATTACAAGAAGATTGACTCTTCTAACTGACTATGCTTTGAACCATTCCTGGGACACTAGTTATAGATTCCGATGCCTCACTTCAGGTTTACTGTATCCCTTGGACCTTCTTATTGACGATGAAACACAGAAATTGCATCGGAATTAAATACAAAAGGCACAATGCCGACTTAAGTACAAGAAGACTGACTCTTCTTACTGTCTATGTTTTGAACCATTCCTGTGGCACTAGTTACAGATTCCGATGCTTCACTCCTGGTTTACCGTATCCCTTGGACATCCTTATTGACGATGAAACACAGAAATTGCATCGAAATTAAATACAAAAGGCTCAATGCCGACTTAAGTACAAGAAGACAGACTCTTCCTACTGTCTATGCTTTGAACCATTCCTGTGACACTAGTTATAGATTCCGATGCTAGAGTGAAGCATCGGAATCTGTAACTAGTGTCACAGGAATGCTTCACTCCAGGTTTACCGTATCCCTTGGACATCATTATAGAGGATGAAACACATAAATTGCATCGGAATTAAATACAAAAGGCACAATGCCGACTTACGTACAAGAAGACTGACTCTTCCTACTGTCTATGTTTTGAACCATTCCTGTGACACTAGTTATAGATTCCGATGCTTCACTCCAGGTTTACTGTATCCCTTTGACCTTCTTATTGACGATGAAACACAGAAATTGCATCGGAAATAAATAGAAAAGGCAAAATGCCGACTTAAGTACAAGAAGACTGACTCTTCCTATTGTCTATGATATGAACCATTCCTGTGACACTAGTTATAGATTCCGATGCTTCACTTCAGGTTTAATGTATCCCTTGGGCCTTCTTGTTGACGATGAATCACAGAAATTGCGTCGGAATTAAATACAAAAGGCACAATTCCGACCTAAGTACAAGAAGACTGATTCTCCTTACCGACTATGTTTTGATTCATTCCTGTGACTCTAGTTATAGATTCCGATGCTTCACTCCCGGTTTACTGTATCCCTTGGACCTTCTTATTGACGATGAAACACAGAAATTGCATCCAAATTAAATACAAAAGGCACAATGCCGACTTAAGTACAAGAAGACTGACTCTTCTTACTGTCTATGTTTTTAACCATCGCTGAGACACTAGTTATAGATTCCGATGCTTCAATCCAGGTTTACTGTATCCCTTTGACCTTCTTATTGACGATGAAACACAGAAATTGCAACCGAATTAAATACAAAAGGCACAATGATGACTTAAGTACAAGAAGACTGACTCTTCTTACTGACTTTGTTTTGAACCATTCCTGTGGCACTAGTTACAGATTCCGATGCTTCACTCCAGGTTTACCGTATCCCTTGGACAACATTATTGAGGATGAAACACATAAATTGCATCGGAATTAAATACAAAAGGCACAATGCCGACTTACGTACAAGAAGACTGACTCTTCCTACTGTCTATGTTTTGAACCATTCCTGTGACACTAGTTATAGATTTCGATGCTTCACTCCAGATTTACTGTATCCCTTTGACTTTCTTATTAACGATGAAACACAGAAATTGCATCGGAATTAAATAGAAAAGGCAAAATGCCGACTTAAGTACAAGAAGACTGACTCTTGCTACTGTCTATGATTTGAACCATTCCTGTGACACTAGTTATAGATTCCGATGCTTCACTTCGGGTTTAATGTATCCCTTGGACCTTCTTGTTGACGATGAATCACAGAAATTGCATTGGAATTAAATACAAAAGGCACAATGCCGACTTAAGTACAAGAATACTGATTCTTCTTACCGACTATGCTTTGATTCATTCCTGTGACACTAGTTAAAGATTCCGATGCTTCACTCCCGGTTTACTGTATCCCTTGGACCTTCTTATTGACGATCAAACACAGAAATTGCATCCGAATTAAATACAAAAGGCACAATGCCGACTTAAGTACAAGAAGACTGACTCTTCTTACTGTCTATGTTTTATCCATCGCTGAGACACTAGTTACAGATTCCGATGCTTCACTCCAGGTTTACTGTATGCCTTTGACCTTCTTATTGACGACGAAACACAGAAATTGCATCGGAATTAAATACAAAACCCACAGTCCGACTTAAGTACAAGATGACTGACTCTTCCTAATGTCTATGCTTTGAACCATTCCTGTGACACTAGTTATAGATTCCGATGCTTCACTCCAGGTTTACTGTGTCCCTTGGACCTTCTTATTAACGATGAAACACAGAAATTGCATCAGAATTAAATACAAAATTCACAATGCAGACTTAATTACAAGAAGATTGACTCTTCTAACTGACTATGCTTTGAACCATTCCTGGGACACTAGTTATAGATTCCGATGCCTCACTTCAGGTTTACTGTATCTCTTGGACCTTCTTATTGACGATGAAACACAGAAATTGCATGGGAATTAAATAGAAAAAGCACAATGTTGACTTAAGTACCAGAAGACTGACGCTTCCTACTGTCTATGATTTGAACCATTCCAGTGACACTAGTTTTAGATTCCGATGCTTCACTTCAGGCTTACTGTATCCCTCAGACCTTCTCATTGACGATGAAACACAGAATTTGCATCGGAATTAAATACAAAAGGCGCAATGCCGACTTAAGTACAAGAAGACTGACTCTTCTTACTGACTATGTTTGATTCATTCGTGTGACACTAGTTATGGATTCCGATGCTTCAGTCCAGGTTTACTGTATCCCTTGGACCTTCTTATTGACGATGAAACACAGAAATTGCATCGGAATTAAATACAAAAGGCACAATGCCGACTTAAGTACAAGAAGACTGACTCTTCTTACTGTCTATGTTTTGAACCATTCCTGTGACACTAGTTACAGATTCCGATGCTTCACTCCTGGTTTACCGTATCCCTTGGACATCCTTATTGACGATGAAACACAGAAATTGCATCGAAATTAAATACAAAAGGCACAATGCCGACTTAAGTACAAGAAGACTGACTCTTCCTACTGTCTATGCTTTGAACCATTCCTGTGACACTAGTTATAGATTCCGATGCTTCACACCAGGTTTACTGTATGCGTTGGACCTTCTTATTGACGATGAAGCACAGAAATTGCATCGGAATTAAATAGAAAAGGCACAATGCCGACTTAAGTACAAGAAGACTGACTCTTCTTACTGTCTATGTTTTAAACCATTCCTGTGACACTAGTTACAGATTTCGATGCTTCACTATAGGTTTAATGTATCCCTTGGACCTTTTTGTTGACGATGAATCACAGAAATTGCATCGGAATTAAATACAAAAGGCACAATTCCGACTTAAGTACAAGAAGACTGATTCTTCTTACCGACTATGCTTTGATTCATTCCTGTGACACTAGTTATAGATTCCGATGCTTCACTCCCGGTTTACTGTATCCCTTGGACCTTCTTATTGATGATGAAACACAGAAATTGCATCCGAATTAAATACAAAAGGCACAATGCCGACTTAAGTACAAGAAGACTGACTCTTCTTACTGTCTATGTTTTGAACCATTCCTGTGACACTAGTTACAGATTCCGATGCTTCACTCCTGGTTTACCGTATCCCTTGGACATCCTTATTGACGATGAAACACAGAAATTGCATCGAAATTAAATACAAAAGGAACAATGCCGACTTAAGTACAAGAAGACTGACTCTTCCTACTGTCTATGCTTTGAACCATTCCTGTGACACTAGTTATAGATTCCGATGCTTCACTCCAGGTTTACCGTATCCCTTGGACATCATTATAGAGGATGAAACACAAATAAATTGCATCGGAATTAAATACAAAAGGCACAATGCCGACTTACGTACAAGATGACTGACTCTTCCTACTGTCTATGTTTTGAACCATTCCTGTGAAACTAGTTATAGATTCCGATGCTTCACTCCAGGTTTACTGTATCCCTTTGACCTTCTTATTGACGATGAAACACAGAAATTGCATCGGAATTAAATAGAAAAGGCAAAATGCCGACTTAAGTACAAGAACACTGACTCTTCCTACTGTCTATGATTTGAACCATTCCTGTGACACTAGTTATAGATTCCGATGCTTCACTTCGGGTTTAATGTATCCCTTGGACCTTCTTGTTGACGATGAATCACAGATATTGCATCGGAATTAAATACAAAAGGCCAATGCCGACTTAAGTACAACAAGACTGACTCTTCTTACTGACTATGATTTGAACCATTCCTGTGACACTAGTTATAGATTCCGATGCTTCACTCCAGGTTTACTGTGTCCCTTGGACCTTCTTATTAACGATGAAACACAGAAATTGCATCGGAATTAAATACAAAACCCACAGTCCGACTTAAGTACAAGATGACTGACTCTTCCTACTGTCTATGTTTTGAACCATTCCTGTGACACTAGTTATACATTCCGATGCTTCACTCCAGGTTTGCTGTGTCCCTTGGACCTTCTTATTAACGATGAAACACAGAAATTGCATCGGAATTAAATACAAAAGGCACAATGCCGACTTAAGTACAAGAAGACTGACTCTTCTAACTGACTATGCTTTGAACCATTCCTGGGACACTAGTTATAGATTCCGATGCCTCACTTCAGGTTTACTGTATCTCTTGGACCTTCTTATTGACGATGAAACACAGAAATTGCATCGGAATTAAATAGAAAAAGCACAAGCCGACTTAAGTACAAGAAGACTGACCCTTCCTACTCTCTATGATTTGAACCATTCCAGTGACACTAGTTTTAGATTCCTATGCTTCACTTCCGGTTTACTGTATCCCTCAGACCTTCTCATTGACGATGAAACACAGAAATTGCATCAGAATTAAATACAAAAGGCGCAATGCCGACTTAAGTACAAGAAGACTGACTCTTCTTACTGACTATGTTTGATTCATTCGTGTGACACTAGTTATAGATTCCGATGCTTTAGTCCAGGTTTACTGTATTACCTGGACCTTCTTATTGATGATGAAACACAGAAATTGCATCGGAATTAAATACAAAAGGCACAATGCCGACTTAAGTACAAGAAGACTGACTCTTCTCACTGTCTATGTTTTGAACCATTCCTGTGACACTAGTTACAGATTCCGATGCTTCACTCCAGGTTTACCGTATCCCTTGGACATCCTTATTGACGATGAAACACAGAAATTGCATCGGAATTAAATACAAAAGGCACAATGCCGACTTAAGTACAAGGAGACTGACTCTTCTTACTGACTATGTTTTGAACCATTCCTGTGACACTATTTATTGATTCCGATGCTTCACTCCAGGTTTGCTGTATCCCTTGGACCTCGTTATTGACGATGAATCACAGAAATTGCATCGGAATTAAATACAAAAGGCACAATGCCGACCTATCTACAAGAAGGCTGACTCTTCCTACTGTCTATGTTTAGACCCATTCTTGTGACACTAGTTATGGATTCCGATGCATCAATTCAGGTTTACTGTATCCCTGGGACCTTCTTATTGACGATGAAACACAGAAATTGCATCGGAATTAAATACAAAAGGCACATTCCGACTTAAGTACAAGATGATTGACTCTTCTTACTGTCTATGATTTGAACCATTCCTGGTAAACTAGTTATAGATTCTGATGCTTCACTCCAGGTTTACTGTGTCCCTTGGAGCTTCTTATTGACGATGAAACACAGAAATTGCATCGGAATTAAATACAAAAGGCACAATATCGACTTAAGTACAAGAAGACTGACTCTTCTTACTGTCTATGTTTCGAACCATTCCTGTGACACTAGTTATAGATTCCGATGCTTCACTTCAGATTTACTGTATCCCCCTGACCGTCGTATTGACGATGAACACAGAAAATGCATCGGAATTAAATACAAAAGGCACAATGCCGACTCAAGTACAAGACGACTGGCTCTTCTTCCTGTCAATGCTTTGAACCATTCCTGTGACACTAGCATAGATTCAGATGCTTCAGTTCAGGTTTACTGTATCCAGCTGACCTTCTTATTGACGATGAAACATAGAAATTGCATCCGAATTAGATACAAAAGGCACAATGGCGAGTTAAGTACAAGAAAACCGACTCTTCTTACTGTCTATGCTTTGAACCATTACTGTGACACTAGTTTTACATTCCGATGCTGCACTCCAGGTTTACTCTATCCATTTGACCTCCTTATTGACGATGAAACACAGAAATTGCATCTTAAATGAATACAAAAGGCACAATGCCGATTTAGGTACAAGAAGACTGACTCTTCTTACGGTCTGTGTTTTGAACCATTCCTGTGACACTAGTTATGGATTCCGATGCTTCACTTCAGGTTCACTGTATCCCTCTGACCTTCTTATTGACGATGAAACACAGAAATAGCATCGGAATTATATAGAAAATGCACAATGCCGACTTAGGTAAAAGAAGACTGACTCTTCTTACTGTCTATGTTTTGAACCATTCCTGTGACACTAGTTATAGATTACGATGCTTCACTTCAGGTGTACTGTATCCCTCTGACCTTCTTACTGACGATGAAACACAGAAATTGCATCTTAATTAAATACATAAGGAACAATGCCGACTTAAGTACAAGAAGACTGACTCTTCTTACTGTCTATGCATTGAACCATTCCTGTGACAGTAGTTGTAGTTTCCGATGCTTAACTTCAGGTTTACTTTATCCCTCTGATCTTCTTATTGACGATGAAACACAGAAATAACATCGGAATTAAATACAAAAGGCACAATGACGAATTAAGTACAAGAAGACTGACTCTTCTTATTGACTATGTTCTGAACCATTCCTGTGACACTAGTTACAGATTCCGATGCTTCATTCCCGGTTTACTGTATCCCTTGGACCTTCTTATTGACGATGAAACACAGAAATTGCATCGGAATTAAATACAAAAGGCAGAATGCCGACTTAACTACAAGAAAACTGACTCTTCTTACTGACTATGTTTTGAACCATTCCTGTGACACTAGTTATAGTTTCCGATGCTTCACCTCAGGTTTACTGTATCCCTCTGACCCTCTTATTGACGATGTAACACAGAAATTTCATCGGAATTCAATACAAAAGGCACATTCCGACTTAAGTACAAGATGACTGACTCTACTTACTGTCTATGTTTTGAACCATTCCAGTGAAACTAGTTATAGATTCCGATGCTTCACTCCAGGTTTACTGTGTCCCTTGGACCTTCTTATTGACGACGAAACACAGAAATTGCATCGGAATTAAATACAAAAGGCACAATGCCGACTTAAGTACAAGAAGACTGACTCTTCTTACTGTCTATGTTTTGAACCATTCCTGTGACACTAGTTATAGATTCCGATGCTTCACTTCAGAATTACTATATCCCCTTGACCGTCGTATTGACGATGAACACAGAAAATGCATCGGAATTAAATACAAAAGGCACAATGCCGACTCAAGTACATGACGACTGGTCTTCTTCCTGTCAATGCTTTAAACCATTCCTGTGACACTAGTTATAGATTCAGGTGCTTCACTTCAGGTTTACTGTATCCAGCTGACCTTCTTATTGACGATGAAACACAGATATTGCATCGGAATTAAATACAAAAGGCTCAATGGCGAGTTAAGTACAAGAAGACCGACTCTTCTTACTGTCTATGCTTTGAACCATTACTGTGACACTAGTTTTACACTCCGATGCTTCACTCCAGGTTTCCTGTGTCCCTTGGACCTTCTTATTGACGATGAAACACAGATATTGCATCGGAATTAAATACAAAAGGCACAATGCCGACTTAAGTACAAGAAGACCGACTCTTCTTACTGTCTATGTTTTGAACCATTACTGTGACACTAGTTTTACATTCCGATGCTTCACTTCAGGTTTACTGTATCCATCTGACCTCCTTTTTGACGATGAACCACAGAAATTGTATCTTAATTGAATACAAAAGGCACAATGCCGACTTAGGTAAAAGAAGAATGACTCTTCTTACTGTCTGTGCTTTGAACCATTCCTGTGACACTAGTTATGGATTACGATTCTTCACTTCAGGTTCACTGTATCCCTCTGACTTTTTATTGACGATGAAACACAGAAATAACATCGGAATTAAATACAAAAGGCACAATGACGAATTAAGTACAAGAAGACTGACTCTTCTTATTGACTATGTTTTGAACCATTCCTGTGACACTAGTTATAGATTCCGATGCTTCACATCAGGTTTACTGTATACCTCTGACCTTCTTACTGACGAAGAAACACAAGAAATTGCATCTTAATTAAATACAAAAGGCACAATCCGACATAAGTACAAGAAGACTGACTCTTCTTACTGTCTACGCTTTGAACCATTCCTGTGAGAGTAGTTATATATTCCGATGCTTAACTTCAGGTATACTGTATCCCTCTGACCTTCTTATTGACGATGAAACACAGATATTGCATCGGAATTAAATACAAAAGGAACACTGCCGACTTAAGTACAAGAAGACTGACTCTTCTTATTGACTATGTTTTGAACCATTCCAGTGACACTAGTTATAGATTCCGATGCTTCACTCCCGGTTTACTGTATCCCATGGACCTTCTTATTGAAGATGAAACACAGAAATTGCATCGGAATTAAATACAAAAGGCACAATGCCGACTTAACCACAAGAAGACTCACTCTTCTTACTGACTATGTTTTGAACCATTCCTGTGACACTAGTTATAATTTCCGATGCTTCACTTCAGGTTTACTGTATCCCTCTGACCTTCTTACTGACGACGAAACACAGAAATTGCATCTTAATTAAATACAAAAGGCACAATGCCGACATAAGTACAAGATAACTGACTCCTCGTACTGTCTATGATTTGAACCAGTCCTGTGACAGTAGTAATAGATTACGATGCTTAACTTCAGGTTTACTGTATCCTCTGACCTTCTTATTGACGATGAAACACAGAAATTGCAACGGAATTAAATACAAAAGGCACAATGCCGACTTAAGTACAAGAATACTGATTCTTCTTACCGACAATGTTTTGATTCATTCCTGTGACACTAGTTATAGATTCCGATGCTTCACTCCCGGTTTACTGTATCCCTTGGACCTTCTTATTGACGATCAAACACAGAAATTGCATCCGAATTAAATACAAAAGGCACAATGCCGACTTAAGTACAAGAAGACTGACTCTTCTTACTGTCTATGTTTTATCCATCGCTGAGACACTAGTTACAGATTCCGATGCTTCACTCCAGGTTTACTGTATCCCTTTGACCTTCTTATTGACGATGAAACACAGAAATTGCATCGGAATTAAATACAAAAGGCACAATGCCGACTTAAGTACAAGAAGACTGACTCTTCTTACTGACTATGATTTGAACCATTCCTGTGACACTAGTTATAGATTCCGATGCTTCACTCTAGGTTTACTGTGTCCCTTGGACCTTCTTATTATCGATGAAACACAGAAATTGCATCGGAATTAAATACAAAACCCACAGTCCGACTTAAGTACAGGATGACTGACTCTTCCAACTGTCTATGTTTTGAACCATTCCTGTGACACTAGTTATAGATTCCGATGCATCACTCCAGGTTTACTGTGTCCCTTGGACCTTCTTGTTAACGATGAAACACAGAAATTGCATCGGAATTAAATACAAAAGGCACAATGCCGACTTAATTACAAGAAGACTGACTCTTCTAATTGACTATGCTTTGAATCATTCCTGGGACACTAGTTATAGATTCCGATGCCTCACTTCAGGTTTACTGTATCTCTTGGACCTTCTTATTGACGATGAAACACTGAAATTGCATCGGAATTAAATAGAAAAAGCACAATGTTGACTTAAGTACAAGAAGACTGACCCTTCCTACTGTCTATGATTTGAACCATTCCAGTGACACTAGTTTTAGATTCCGATGCTTCACTTCAGGTTTATTGTATCCCTCAGACCTTCTCATTGACGATGAAACACAGAAATTGCATCGGAATTAAATACAAAATGCGCAATGCCGACTTAAGTACAAGAAGACTGACTCTTCTTACTGACTATGTTTGATTCATTCGTGTGACACTAGTTATAGATTCCGATGCTTCAGTCCAGGTTTACTGTATCCCTTGGACCTTCTTATTGACGATGAAACACAGAAATTGCATCGGAATTAAATACAAAAGGCACAATGCCGACTTCAGTACAAGAAGACCGACTCTTCTTACTGTCTATGTTTTGAACCATTCCTGTGACACTAGTTCTAGATTCCATTGCTTCACTATATATTTAATGTATCCCTTGGACCTTCTTGTTGACGATGAATCACAGAAATTGCATCGGAATTAAATACAAAAGGCACAACTCCGACTTAAGTACAAGAAGACTGATTCTTCTTACCGACTATGTTTTGATTCATTCCTGTGACACTAGTTATAGATTCCGACGCTTCACTCCCGGTTTACTGTATCCCTTGGACCTTCTTATTGACGATGAAACACTGAAATTGCATCGGAATTAAATAGAAAAAGCACAATGTTGACTTAAGTACAAGAAGACTGACCCTTCCTACTGTCTATGATTTGAACCATTCCAGTGACACTAGTTATAGATTCCGATGCTTCACTCCAGGTTTACTGTGTCCCTTGGACCTTCTTGTTGACGATGAAACACTGAAATTGCATCGGAATTAAATAAAAAAGGCACAATGTCGACTTAAGTACAAGAAGACTGACTCTTCTTACTTAGTATGTTTTGAACCATTCCTGGGACACTAGTTATAGATTCCGATGCTTCACTTCAGGTTTACTGTATCCCTTGGACCTTCTTATTGACGATGAAACACAGAAATTGCATCGGAATTAAATAGAAAAGGCACAATGCCGACTTAAGTACCAGGAGACTGACTCTTCCTACTGTCTATGATTTGAACCATTCCAGTGACACTAGTTTTAGATTCCGATGCTTCACTTCAGGTTTACTGTATCCCTCAGACCTTCTCATTGACGATGAAACACAGAAATTGCATCGGAATTAAATACAAAAGGCGCAATGCCGACTTAAGTACAAGATGACTGACTCTTCTTACTGACTATGTTTGCAACCCTTCCTCCGACACTAGTTATAGTTTCCGATGCCTCACTTCAGGTTCACTGTATCCCTTGGACCTTCTTATTGACGATGAGACACAGAAATTGCATCGGAATTAAATAAAAAAGGCACAATGCCGACTTCAGTACAAGCAGACTGACTCTTCTTACTGTCGATGTTTGAACCATTCCTATGACACTAGTTGTAGATTCCGATGCTTCACTTCAGGTTTACTGTATCCCTCAGACCTTCGTATTGACGATGAAACACAGAAATTGCATCGGAATTAAATACAAAAGGCACAATGCCGACTTAAGTACAAGAAGACTGACTCTTCCTACTGTCTATGTTTGAACCATTCCTGTGACACTAGTTATTGATTCCGATGCTTCACTCCAGGTTTACCGTATCCCTTGGACATCATTATAGAGGATGAAACACATAAATTGCATCGGAAGTAAATACAAAAGGCACAATGCCGACTTACGTACAAGAAGACTGACTCTTCCTACTGTCTATGTTTTGAACCATTCCTGTGACACTAGTAATAGATTCCGATGCTTCACTCCCGGTTTACTGTATCCCTTGGACCTTCTTATTGACGATCAAACACAGAAATTGCATCCGGATTAAATACAAAAGGCACAATGCCGACTTAAGTACAAGAAGACTGACTCTTCTTACTGTCTATGTTTTATCCATCGCTGAGACACTAGTTACAGATTCCGATGCTTCACTCCAGGTTTACTGTATCCCTTTGACCTTCTTATTGACGATGAAACACAGAAATTGCATCGGAATTAAATACAAAAGGCACAATGCCGACTTAAGTACAAGAAGACTGACTCTTCTTACTGACTATGATTTGAACCATTCCTGTGACACTAGTTATAGATTCCGATGCTTCACTCTAGGTTTACTGTGTCCCTTGGACCTTCTTATTATCGATGAAACACAGAAATTGCATCGGAATTAAATACAAAACCCACAGTCCGACTTAAGTACAGGATGACTGACTCTTCCAACTGTCTATATTTTGAACCATTCCTGTGACACTAGTTATAGATTCCGATGCATCACTCCAGGTTTACTGTGTCCCTTGGACCTTCTTGTTAACGATGAAACACAGAAATTGCATCGGAATTAAATACAAAAGGCACAATGCCGACTTAATTACAAGAAGACTGACTCTTCTAATTGACTATGCTTTGAATCATTCCTGGGACACTAGTTATAGATTCCGATGCCTCACTTCAGGTTTACTGTATCTCTTGGACCTTCTTATTGACGATGAAACACTGAAATTGCATCGGAATTAAATAGACAAAGCACAATGTTGACTTAAGTACAAGAAGACTGACCCTTCCTACTGTCTATGATTTGAACCATTCCAGTGACACTAGTTTTAGATTCCGATGCTTCACTTCAGGTTTATTGTATCCCTCAGACCTTCTCATTGACGATGAAACACAGAAATTGCATCGGAATTAAATACAAAATGCGCAATGCCGACTTAAGTACAAGAAGACTGACTCTTCTTACTGACTATGTTTGATTCATTCGTGTGACACTAGTTATAGATTCCGATGCTTCAGTCCAGGTTTACTGTATCCCTTGGACCTTCTTATTGACGATGAAACACAGAAATTGCATCGGAATTAAATACAAAAGGCACAATGCCGACTTCAGTACAAGAAGACCGACTCTTCTTACTGTCTATGTTTTGAACCATTCCTGTGACACTAGTTCTAGATTCCATTGCTTCACTATATATTTAATGTATCCCTTGGACCTTCTTGTTGACGATGAATCACAGAAATTGCATCGGAATTAAATACAAAAGGCACAACTCCGACTTAAGTACAAGAAGACTGATTCTTCTTACCGACTATGTTTTGATTCATTCCTGTGACACTAGTTATAGATTCCGACGCTTCACTCCCGGTTTACTGTATCCCTTGGACCTTCTTATTGACGATGAAACACTGAAATTGCATCGGAATTAAATAGAAAAAGCACAATGTTGACTTAAGTACAAGAAGACTGACCCTTCCTACTGTCTATGATTTGAACCATTCCAGTGACACTAGTTATAGATTCCGATGCTTCACTCCAGGTTTACTGTGTCCCTTGGACCTTCTTGTTGACGATGAAACACTGAAATTGCATCGGAATTAAATAAAAAAGGCACAATGTCGACTTAAGTACAAGAAGACTGACTCTTCTTACTTAGTATGTTTTGAACCATTCCTGGGACACTAGTTATAGATTCCGATGCTTCACTTCAGGTTTACTGTATCCCTTGGACCTTCTTATTGACGATGAAACACAGAAATTGCATCGGAATTAAATAGAAAAGGCACAATGCCGACTTAAGTACCAGGAGACTGACTCTTCCTACTGTCTATGATTTGAACCATTCCAGTGACACTAGTTTTAGATTCCGATGCTTCACTTCAGGTTTACTGTATCCCTCAGACCTTCTCATTGACGATGAAACACAGAAATTGCATCGGAATTAAATACAAAAGGCGCAATGCCGACTTAAGTACAAGATGACTGACTCTTCTTACTGACTATGTTTGCAACCCTTCCTCCGACACTAGTTATAGTTTCCGATGCCTCACTTCAGGTTCACTGTATCCCTTGGACCTTCTTATTGACGATGAGACACAGAAATTGCATCGGAATTAAATAAAAAAGGCACAATGCCGACTTCAGTACAAGAAGACTGACTCTTCTTACTGTCGATGTTTGAACCATTCCTATGACACTAGTTGTAGATTCCGATGCTTCACTTCAGGTTTACTGTATCCCTCTGACCTTCGTATTGACGATGAAACACAGAAATTGCATCGGAATTAAATACAAAAGGCACAATGCCGACTTAAGTACAAGAAGACTGACTCTTCCTACTGTCTATGTTTGAACCATTCCTGTGACACTAGTTATTGATTCCGATGCTTCACTCCAGTTTTACCGTATCCCTTGGACATCATTATAGAGGATGAAACACATAAATTGCATCGGAAGTAAATACAAAAGGCACAATGCCGACTTACGTACAAGAAGACTGACTCTTCCTACTGTCTATGTTTTGAACCATTCCTGTGACACTAGTTATAGATTCCGATGCTTCACTCCAGGTTTACTGTATCCCTTTGACCTTCTTATTGAAGATGAAACACAGAAATTGCATCGGAATCAAATATAAAAGGCAAAATGCCGACATAAGTACAAGAAGACTGACTCTTCCTACTGTCTATGATTTGAACCATTCCTGTGACACTAGTTATAGATTCCGATGCTTCACTTCGGGTTTAATGTATCCCTTGGACCTTCTTGTTGACGATGAATCACAGAAATTGCATCGGAATTAAATACAAAAGGCACAATGCCGACTTAAGTACAAGAAGACTGACTCTTCTTACTGACTATGATTTGAACCATTCCTGTGACACTAGTTATAGATTCCGATGCCTCATTCCAGGTTTACTGTGTCCCTTGGACCTTCTTATTAACGATGAAACACAGAAATTGCATTGGAATTAAATACAAAAGGCACAATGCCGACTTAAGTACAAGAAGACTGACTCTTCTAACTGACTATGCTTTGAACCATTCCTGGGACACTAGTTATAGATTCCGATGCCTCACTTAAGGTTTACTGTATCTCTTGGACCTTCTTATTGACGATGAAACACAGAAATTGCATCGGAATTAAATAGAAAAAACACAATGCGGACTTAAGTACAAGAAGACTGACCCTTCCTACTGTCTATGATTTGAACCATTCCAGTGACACTAGTTTTAGATTCCGATGCTTCACATCAGGTTTACTATATCCCTCAGACCTTCTCATTGACGATGAAACACAGAAATTGCATCGGAATTAAATACAAAAGGCGCAATGCCGACTTAAGTACAAGAAGACTGACTCTTCTTACTCACTATGTTTGATTCATTTGTGTGACACTAGTTATAGATTCCGATGCTTTAGTCCAGGTTTACTGTATCCCTTGGACCTTCTTATTGACGATGAAACACAGAAATTGCATCGGAATTAAATACAAAAGGCACAATGCCGACTTAAGTACAAGAAGACTGACTCTTCTTACTGTCTATGTTTTGACCCATCCTGTGACACTAGTTACAGATTCCGATGCTTCACTCCAGGTTTACCGTATCCCTTGGACATCCTTATTGATGATGAAACACAGAAATTGCATCGGAATTAAATACAAAAGGCACAATGCCGACTTAAGTACAAGAAGACTGACTCTTCCTACTGTCTATGCTTTGAACCATTCCTGTGACACTAGTTATAGATTCCGATGCTTCACTCCAGGTTTACTGTATCCGTTGGACCTTCTTATTGACGAGGAAGCACAGAAATTGCATCGGAATTAAATAGAAAAGGCACAATGCCGACTTAAGTACAAGAAGACTGACTCTTCTTACTGTCTATGATTTGAACCATTTCTGTGACACTAGTTTTAGATTCCGATGCTTCACTATAGGTTTAATGTATCCCTTGGACCTTCTTGTTGACGATGAATCACAGAAATTGCATCGGAATTAAATACAAAAGGCACAATGCCGACTTAAGTACAAGAAGACTGATTCTTCTTACCGACTATGTTTTGATTCATTCATGTGACACTAGTTATGGATTCCGATGCTTCACTCCCGGTTTACTGTATCCCTTGGACCTTCTTATTGACGATGAAACACAGAAATTGCATCTGAATTAAATACAAAAGGCACAATGCCGACTTAAGTACAAGAAGACTGACTCTTCTTACTGTCAATGTTTTAACAATCGCTGATACACTAGTTATAGATTCCGATGTTTCACTCCAGGTTTACTGTATCCCTTTGACCTTCTTATTGACGATGAAACACAGAAATTGTATCGGAATTAAATACAAAAGGCACAATGCCGACATAAGTACAAGAAGACTGACTCTTCTTACTGACTATGTTTTGAACCATTCCTGTGACACTATTTATTGATTCCGATGCTTCACTCCAGGTTTACTGTATCCCTTGGACCTCCTTATTGACGATGAATCACAGAAATTGCATCGGAATTAAATACAAAAGGCACAATGCCGACCTATCTACAAGAAGACTGACTCTTCCTACTGTCTATGTTGAGAACCATTCTTGTGACACTAGTTATGGATTCCGATGCATCAATTCAGGTTTACTGTATCCCTGGGACCTTCTTATCGACGATGAAACACAGAAATTGCATCGGAATTAAATACAAAAGGCACATTCCGACTTAAGTACAAGATGATTGACTCTTCTTACTGTCTATGATTTGAACCATTCCTGGGAAACTAGTTATAGATTCTGATGCTTCACTCCAGGTTTACTGTGTCCCTTGGAGCTTCTTATTGACGATGAAACACAGAAATTGCATCGGAATTAAATACAAAAGGCACAATATCGACTTAAGTACAAGAAGACTGACTCTTCTTACTGTCTATGTTTCGAACCATTCCTGTGACACTAGTTATAGATTCCGATGCTTCACTTCAGATTTACTGTATCCCCCTGACCGTCGTATTGACGATGAACACAGAATTTGCATCGGAATTAAATACAAAAGGCACAATGCCGACTCAAGTACAAGACGACTGGCTCTTCTTCCTGTCAATGCTTTGAACCATTCCTGTGACACTAGCATAGATTCAGATGCTTCAGTTCAGGTTTACTGTATCCAGCTGACCTTCTTATTGACGATGAAACACAGAAATTGCATCGGAATGAAATACAAAAGGCACAATGGCGAGTTAAGTACAAGAAGACCGACTCTTCTTACTGTCTATGCTTTCAACCATTACTGTGACACTAGTTTTACATTCCGATGCTGCACTCCAGGTTTACTGTATCCATTTGACCTCCTTATTGACGATGAAACACAGAAATTGCATCTTAATTGAATACAAAAGGCACAATGCTGATTTAGGTACAAGAAGACTGACTCTTCTTACGGTCTGTGTTTTGAACCATTCCTGTGACTCTAGTTATGGATTCCGATGCTTTACTTCAGGTTCACTGTATCCCTCTGACCTTCTTATTGACGATGAAACACAGAAATTGCATCGGAATTATATAGAAAAGGCACAATGCCGACTTAGGTAAAAGAAGACTGACTCTTCTTACTGTCTATGTTTTGAACCATTCCTGTGACACTAGTTATAGATTACGATGCTTCACTTCAGGTTTACTGTATCCCTCTGACCTTCTTACTGACGATGAAACACAGAAATTGCATCTTAATTAAATACATAAGGAACAATGCCGAGTTAAGTACAAGAAGACTGACTCTTCTTACTGTCTACGCTTTGAACCATTCCTGTGAGAGTAGTTATAGATTCCGATGCTTAACTTCAGGTATACTGTATCCCTCTGACCTTCTTATTGACGATGAAACACAGAAATTGCAACGGAATTAAATACAAAAGGAATACTGCCGACTTAAGTACAAGAAGACTGACTCTTCTTATTGACTATGTTTTGAACCATTCCTGTGACACTAGTTATAATTTCCGATGCTTCACTTCAGGTTTACTGTATCCCCCTGACTTTCTTACTGACGATGAAACACAGAAATTGCATCTTAATTAAATACAAAAGGCACAATGCCGACTTAAGTACAAGACAACTGACTCCTCGTACTGTCTATGATTTGAACCAGTCCTGTGACAGTAGTTATAGATTCCGATGCTTAACTTCAGGTTTACTGTATCCCTCTGACCTTCTTATTGTCGACGAAACACAGAAATTGCAACGGAATTAAATACAAAAGGCACATTCCGACTTAAGTACAAGAAAACTGACTCTTCTTACTGTGTATGTTTTGAACCATTCCTGTGACACTAGTTATAGATTCCGATGCTTCACTTCAGATTTACTGTACCCCCTGACCGTCGTATTGATGATGAACAGAGAAAATGCATCGGAATTAAATTCAAAAGGCACAATGCCGACTCAAGTAGAAGACGTCTGGCTCTTCTTCCTGTCAATGCATTGAACCATTCCTGTGACACTAGTTATAGATTCAGATGCTTCACTTCAGGTTTACTGTGTCCAGCTGACCTTCTTATTTACGATGAAACACAGAAATTGCATCGGAATTAAATGCAAAAGGCACAATGACGAGTTAAGTACAAGAAGACCGTCTCTTCTTACTGTCTATGATTTGAACCATTACTGTGACACTAGTCTTACATTCCGATGCTTCACTCCAGGTTTACTGTATCCATCTGACCTCCTTATTGACGTTGAAACACAGAAATTGCATCTTAATTGAATACAAAAGACACAATGCCGACTTAAGTACAAGGAGACTGACTCTTCTTACTGTCTATGATTTGAACCATTCCTGTGACAGTAGTTATAGATTCTGATGCTTAACTTCAGGTTTACTGTATCCCTCTGACCTTCTTATTGACGATGAAACACAGAAATTGCATCGGAATTAAATACAAAATGCACAATGCCCACTTATATACAAGAAGACTGACTCTTCTTATTGACTATGTTTTGAATCATTCCTGTGACACTAGTTATAGATTCCGATGCTTCACTTCCGGTTTACTGTATCCCTTGGACCTTCTTATTGACGATGACACACAGAAATTGCATCGGAATTAAATACAAAAGGCACAATGCCGTCTTAACTACAAGAAGACTGACTCTTCTTACTGACTATGCTTTGAACCATTCCTATGACACTAGTTATAGTTTCCGATGCTTCATTTCAGGTTTACTGTATCCCTCTGACCCTCTTATTGACGATGAAACACAGAAATTGCATTGGAATTAAATACAAAAGGCACATTCCGACTTAAGTACATTATGACTGACTCTTCTTACTGTCTATGTCTTGAACCATTCCTGTGAAACTAGTTATAGATTCCGATGCTTCATTCCAGGTTTACTGTGTCCCTTGGACCTTCTTATTGTCGATGAAACACAGAAATTGCATCGGAATTAAATACAAAAGTCACAATGCCGACTTAAGTACAAGAAGACTGACTCTTCTTACTGTCTATGTTTTGAACCATTCCTGTGACACTAGTTATAGATTCCGATGCTTCACTTCAGATTTACTGTATCCCCCTGACCGTCGTATTGACGATGAAACACAGAAATTGCATTGGAATTAAATACAAAAGGCACAATGCCGACTTAAGTACAAGAAGACTGACTCTTCTAACTGACTATGCTTTGAACCATTCCTGTGACACTAGTTATAGATTCCGATGCTTCACTCCAGGTTTACTGTATCCGTTGGACCTTCTTATTGACGAGGAAGCACAGAAATTGCATCGGAATTAAATAGAAAAGGCACAATGCCGACTTAAGTACAAGAAGACTGACTCTTCTTACTGTCTATGATTTGAACCATTTCTGTGACACTAGTTTTAGATTCCGATGCTTCACTATAGGTTTAATGTATCCCTTGGACCTTCTTGTTGACGATGAATCACAGAAATTGCATCGGAATTAAATACAAAAGGCACAATGCCGACTTAAGTACAAGAAGACTGATTCTTCTTACCGACTATGTTTTGATTCATTCATGTGACACTAGTTATGGATTCCGATGCTTCACTCCCGGTTTACTGTATCCCTTGGACCTTCTTATTGACGATGAAACACAGAAATTGCATCCGAATTAAATACAAAAGGCACAATGCCGACTTAAGTACAAGAAGACTGACTCTTCTTACTGTCAATGTTTTAACAATCGCTGATACACTAGTTATAGATTCCGATGTTTCACTCCAGGTTTACTGTATCCCTTTGACCTTCTTATTGACGATGAAACACAGAAATTGTATCGGAATTAAATACAAAAGGCACAATGCCGACTTAAGTACAAGAAGACTGACTCTTCTTACTGACTATGTCTTGAACCATTCCTGTGACACTATTTATTGATTCCGATGCTTCACTCCCGGTTTACTGTATCCCTTGGACCTCCTTATTGACGATGAATCACAGAAATTGCATCGGAATTAAATACAAAAGGCACAATGCCGACCTATCTACAAGAAGACTGACTCTTCCTACTGTCTATGTTGAGAACCATTCTTGTGACACTAGTTATGGATTCCGATGCATCAATTCAGGTTTACTGTATCCCTGGGACCTTCTTATCGACGATGAAACACAGAAATTGCATCGGAATTAAATACAAAAGGCACATTCCGACTTAAGTACAAGATGATTGACTCTTCTTACTGTCTATGATTTGAACCATTCCTGGGAAACTAGTTATAGATTCTGATGCTTCACTCCAGGTTTACTGTGTCCCTTGGAGCTTCTTATTGACGATGAAACACAGAAATTGCATCGGAATTAAATACAAAAGGCACAATATCGACTTAAGTACAAGAAGACTGACTCTTCTTACTGTCTATGTTTCGAACCATTCCTGTGACACTAGTTATAGATTCCGATGCTTCACTTCAGATTTACTGTATCCCCCTGACCGTCGTATTGACGATGAACACAGAATTTGCATCGGAATTAAATACAAAAGGCACAATGCCGACTCAAGTACAAGACGACTGGCTCTTCTTCCTGTCAATGCTTTGAACCATTCCTGTGACACTAGCATAGATTCAGATGCTTCAGTTCAGGTTTACTGTATCCAGCTGACCTTCTTATTGACGATGAAACACAGAAATTCCATCGGAATGAAATACAAAAGGCACAATGGCGAGTTAAGTACAAGAAGACCGACTCTTCTTACTGTCTATGCTTTCAACCATTACTGTGACACTAGTTTTACATTCCGATGCTGCACTCCAGGTTTACTGTATCCCTCTGACCTTCTTACTGACGATGAAACACAGAAATTGCATCTTAATTAAATACAAAAGGCACAATGCCGACTTAAGTACATGAAGACTGACTCTTCTTACTGTCTATGTTTTGAACCATTCCTGTGACAGTAGTTTTAGATTCCGATGCTTAACTTCAGGTTTACTGTATCCCTCTGACCTTCTTACTGACGATGAAACACAGAAATTGCATCTTAATTAAATACAAAAGGCACAATGCCGACTTAAGTACATGAAGACTGACTCTTCTTACTGTCTATGTTTTGAACCATTCCTGTGACAGTAGTTTTAGATTCCGATGCTTAACTTCAGGTTTACTGTATCCCTCTGACCTTCTTACTGACGATGAAACACAGAAATTGCATCTTAATTAAATACATAAGGAACAATGCCGAGTTAAGTACAAGAAGACTGACTCTTCTTACTGTCTACGCTTTGAACCATTCCTGTGAGAGTAGTTATAGATTCCGATGCTTAACTTCAGGTATACTGTATCCCTCTGACCTTCTTATTGACGATGAAACACAGAAATTGCATCGGAATTAAATACAAAAGGAACCCTGCCGACTTAAGTACAAGAAGACTGACTCTTCTTATTGACTATGTTTTGAACCATTCCTGTGACACTAGTTATAATTTCCGATGCTTCACTTCAGGTTTACTGTATCCCCCTGACTTTCTTACTGACGATGAAACACAGAAATTGCATCTTAATTAAATACAAAAGGCACAATGCCGACTTAAGTACAAGACAACTGACTCCTCGTACTGTCTATGATTTGAACCAGTCCTGTGACAGTAGTTATAGATTCCGATGCTTAACTTCAGGTTTACTGTATCCCTCTGACCTTCTTATTGTCGACGAAACACAGAAATTGCAACGGAATTAAATACAAAAGGCACATTCCGACTTAAGTACAAGAAAACTGACTCTTCTTACTGTGTATGTTTTGAACCAATCCTGTGACACTAGTTATAGATTCCGATGCTTCACTTCAGATTTACTGTACCCCCTGACCGTCGTATTGATGATGAACAGAGAAAATGCATCGGAATTAAATACAAAAGGCACAATGCCGACTCAAGTAGAAGACGACTGGCTCTTCTTCCTGTCAATGCATTGAACCATTCCTGTGACACTAGTTATAGATTCAGATGCTTCACTTCAGGTTTACTGTGTCCAGCTGACCTTCTTATTTACGATGAAACACAGAAATTGCATCGGAATTAAATGCAAAAGGCACAATGACGAGTTAAGTACAAGAAGACCGTCTCTTCTTACTGTCTATGCTTTGAACCATTACTGTGACACTAGTCTTACATTCCGATGCTTCACTCCAGGTTTACTGTATCCATCTGACCTCCTTATTGACGTTGAAACACAGAAATTGCATCTTAATTGAATACAAAAGACACAATGCCGACTTAAGTACAAGGAGACTGACTCTTCTTACTGTCTATGATTTGAACCATTCCTGTGACAGTAGTTATAGATTCTGATGCTTAACTTCAGGTTTACTGTATCCCTCTGACCTTCTTATTGACGATGAAACACAGAAATTGCATCGGAATTAAATACAAAAGGCACAATGCCCACTTATATACAAGAAGACTGACTCTTCTTATTGACTATGTTTTGAATCATTCCTGTGACACTAGTTATAGATTCCGATGCTTCACTTCCGGTTTACTGTATCCCTTGGACATTCTTATTGACGATGACACACAGAAATTGCATCGGAATTAAATACAAAAGGCACAATGCCGTCTTAACTACAAGAAGACTGACTCTTCTTACTGACTATGTTTGAACCATTCCTATGACACTAGTTATAGTTTCCGATGCTTCATTTCAGGTTTACTGTATCCCTCTGACCCTCTTATTGACGATGAAACACAGAAATTGCATTGGAATTAAATACAAAAGGCACATTCCGACTTAAGTACATTATGACTGACTCTTCTTACTGTCTATGCCTTGAACCATTCCTGTGAAACTAGTTATAGATTCCGATGCTTCATTCCAGATTTACTGTGTCCCTTGGACCTTCTTATTGACGATGAAACACAGAAATTGCATCGGAATTAAATACAAAAGTCACAATGCCGACTTAAGTACAAGAAGACTGACTCTTCTTACTGTCTATGTTTTGAACCATTCCTGTGACACTAGTTATAGATTCCGATGCTTCACTTCAGATTTACTGTATCCCCCTGACCGTCGTATTGACGATGAACACAGAAAATGCATCGGAATTAAATACAAAAGGCACAATGCCGACTCAAGTACAAGACGACTGGCTCTTCTTCCTGTCAATGCTTTGCACCATTCCTGTGACACTAGGTATAGATTCCGATGCTTCACTTCAGGTTTACTGTATCCCTCTGACCTTCTTACTGACGACGAAACACAGAAATTGCATCTTAATTAAATACAAAATGCACAATGCCAATTTAAGTACAAGAAGACTCACTCTTCTTACTGTCTATGATTTGAACCATTCCTGTGACAGTAGTTATAGATTCCGATGCTTCACTCCAGGTTTACTGTGTCCCTTGGACCATCTTATTGACGATGAAACACAGAAATTGCATCGGAATTAAATACAAAAAGCACAATGCCGACTTAAGTACATGAAGACTGACTCCTCTTACTGTCTATGTTCTGAACCATTCCTGTGACACTAGTTATAGATTTCGATGCTTCACTACAGATTTACTGTATCCCCCTGACCGTCGTATTGACGATGAACACAGAAAATGCATCGGAATTAAATACAAAAGGCACAATGCCGTCTCAAGTACAAGACGACTGGCACTTCTTCCTGTCAATGCTTTGAACCATTCCTGTGACCCTAGTTATAGATTCCGATGCTTCACTTCAGGTTTACTGTATCCCTCTGACCTTCTTACTGACGATGAAACACAGAAATTGCATCTTAATTAAATACAAAAGGCACAATGCCGACTTAAGTACATGAAGACTGACTCTTCTTACTGTCTATGTTTTGAACCATTCCTGTGACAGTAGTTTTAGATTCCGATGCTTAACTTCAGGTTTACTGTATCCCTCTGACCTTCTTATTGACGATGAAACACAGAAATTACATAGGAATTAAATACAAAAGGCACAAGCCGACTTCAGAACAAGAATACTGACTCTTCATACTGTCTATGCTTTAATCATCGCTGAGACGCTAGTTATAGATTCCGATGCTTCACTCCAGGTTTACTGTATCCCTTGGACCATCTTATTGACGATGGAACACAGAAATTGCATCTGAATTAAATACAAATGGGACAATGCCGACTTAAGTACAAGAATACTGACTCTTCTTACTGACTATGATTTCAACTAATCCTGTGTCACTAGTTATAGATTCCGATGCTTCACTTCAGGTTTACTGTATTCCTTGGACCTTCTTATTGACGATGCAACACAGAAATGGTATCGGAATTAAATACAGAAGGCACAATGCCGAATTAAGTACAAGAAGACCGACTCTTCTTACTGTCTATGTTTTGAACCATTCCTGTGACACTAGTTATAACTTCCGATGCTTCACTCCAGGTTTACTGTATCTCTTGGACCTTCTTATTGACGATGAAACACAGAAATGGTATCGGAATTAAATACAGAAGGCACAATGTCGACTTAAGTACAAGGAGACTGACTCTTCTTACTGACTATGTTTTGAACATTTCCTGTGACACTAGTTATAGATTCCGATGCTTCACTTCAGGTTTGCTGTATCCCTCAGACCCTCTCATTGACGATGAGAAACAGAAATTGCATCGGAATTAAATACAAAAGGCGCAATGCCGACTTAAGTACAAGAAGACTGACTCTTCTTACTGACTATATTTGGAACCATTCCTGTGACACTAGTTATAGATTCCGATGCTTCACTTCAGGTTTACTGTATCCCTTGGACCTTCTTATTGACGACGAAACACAGAAATTGCATCGTAATTAAATACAAAAGGCACAATGCCGACTTAAGTACAAGAAGACTGACTCTTCTTACTGTCTATGTTTGAACCATTCCTATGACACTAGTTATAGATTCCGATGCTTCACTTCGGGTTTACTGTATCCCTCAGACCTTCTTATTGACGATGCAACACAGAAATTGCATCGGAATAAAATACAAAAGGCACAATGCCGACTTAAGTACAAGAAGACTGACTCTTCCTACTGTCTATGTTTTGAACCATTCCTGTGACACTACTTATAGATTCCGATGCTTCACTCCAGGCTTACTGTATCCCTTGGACCTTCTTATTGACGATAAAACACAGAAATTGCATCGGAATTGAATAGAATAGGCACAATGCCGACATAAGTACAAGAAGACTGACTCTTCCTACTGTCTATGTTTTGAACCATTCCTGTGACATTAGTTACAGATTCCGATGCTTCACTTCAGGTTTAATGTATCCCTTGGACCTTCTTGTTGACAATGAAACACAGAAATTGCATCGGAATTAAATACAAAAGGCACAATGCCGACTTAAGTACAAGAAGACTGATTCTTCTTACCGACTATGTTTGATTCATTCCTGTGACACTAGTTATAGATTCTGATGCTTCAGTACAGGTCTACTGTATCCCTTGGACCTTCTTATTGACGATGAAACACAGAAATTGCATCGGAATTTAATACAAAAGGCACAATGCCGACTTAAGTATAAGAAGACTGACTCTTCTTATTGACTATGTTTTGAACCATTCCTGTGACACTAGTTATAGATTCCGATGCTTCACTCCCGGTTTACTGTATCCCTTGGACCCTCTTATTGACGATGAAACACAGAAATTGCATCGGAATTACTTACAAAAGGCACAATGCCGACTTAAGTGCAAGAAGATTGACTCGTCTTACTGACTATGACTTGATCCATTCCTGTGACACTAGTTATAGATTCCGATGCTTCACTCCAGGTTTACCGTATCCCTTGCACATCCTTGTTGACGATGAAACACAGAAATTGCATCGGAATGAAATATAAAAGGCACAATGCCGACATAAGTACAAGAAGACTGACTCTTCCTACTGTCTATGATTTGAACCATTCCTGTGACACTTGTTATAGATTCCGATGCTTCACTTCAGGTTTAATGTATCCCTTGGACTTTTTGTTGACAATGAATCACAGAAATTGCATCGGAATTAAATACAAAAGGCACAATGCAGACTTAAGTACAAGATGACTGATTCTTCTTACCGAATATGTTTTGATTCATTCCTGTGACACTAGTTATAGATTTCGATGCTTCATTCCCGGTTTACTGTATCCCTTGGACCTTCTTATTGACGATGAAACACAGAACATGCATCCGAATTAAACACAAAAGGCACAATCCCGACATAAGTACAAGAAGACTGACTCTTCTTACTGTCTATGTTTTTAACCATCGCTGAGACACTAGTTATATATTCCGATGTTTCGCTCCAGGTTTACTGTATCCCTTTGACCTTCTTATTGACGATGAAACACAGCAATTGCATCGGAATTAAATACAAAAGGCACATTCCGACTTAAGTACAAGATGACTGACTCTTCTTACTGTCTATGTTTTGAACCATTCCTGTGAAACTAGTTATAGATTCCGATGCTTCACTCCAAGTTTACTGTGTCCCTCTGACCTTCTTATTGACGATGAAACACAGAAATTGCATCGGAATGAAATACAAAAGGCACAATGCCGACTTAAGTACAAGAAGACCGACTCTTCTTATTGACTATGTTTTGAACCATTCCTGTGACACTAGTTATAGGTTCCGATGCTTCACTCCCGGTTTACTATATCCCTTGGACCTTCTTATTGACGATGAAACACAGAAATTGCATCGGAATTAAATACAAAATGCACAATGGCGAGTTAAGTACAAGAAGACCGTCTCTTCTTACTGTCTATGTTTTGAACCATTACTGTGACACTAGTCTTACATTCCGATGCTTCACTCCAGGTTTACTGTATCCATCTGACCACCTTATTTACGTTGAAACACAGAAATTGCATCTTAATTGAATACAAAAGGCACAATGCCGACTTAGGCACATGATGACTGACTCTTCTTACTGTCTGTGTTTTGAACCATTCCTGTGACTCTAGTTATGGATTCCGATGCTTCACTTCAGGTTCACTGTATCCCTCTGACTTTCTTATTGACGATGAAACACAGAAATTGTATCGGAATTATAAAGAAAAGGCACAAAGCCGACTTAAGTACAAGATGACTGATTCTTCTTACCGACTATGTTTTGATTCATTCCTGTGACACTAGTTATAGATTTCGATGCTTCATTCCTGGTTTACAGTATCCCTTGGACCTTCTTATTGACGATGAAACACAGAACATGCATCCGAATTAAACACAAAAGGCACAATCCCGACATAAGTACAAGAAGACTGACTCTTCTTACTGTCTATGTTTTTAACCATCGCTGAGACACTAGTTATATATTCCGATGTTTCGCTCCAGGTTTACTGTATCCCTTTGACCTTCTTATTAACGATGAAACACAGCAATTGCATCGGAATTAAATACAAAAGGCACAATGCCGACTTAAGTACAAGAAGACTCACACTTCTTACTGACTATGTTTTGAACTATTCCTGTGACACTAGTTATAGATTCCGATGCTTCACTCCCGGTTTACTGTATCCCTTGGACCTCCTTATTGACGATGAAACACAGAAATTGCATCGGAATAAAATACAAAAGGCACAGTGCCGACTTAACTACAAGAAGACTGACTCTTCTTACTGACTATGTTTTGAACCATTCCTGTGACACTAGTTATAGTTTCCGATGCTTCACTTCAGGTTTACTGTATCCCTCTGACCTTCTTACTGTCGATGAAACACAGAAATTGCATCTTAATTAAATACAAAAGGCACAATGGAGACATAAGTACATGAAGACTGACTCTTCTTACTGTCTATATTTTGAACCATTCCTGTGACAGTAGTTATAGATTCCGATGCTTAACTTCAGGTTTACTGTATCCCTCTGACCTTCTCATTGACGATGAAACACAGAAATTACATCGGAATTAAATACAAAAGGCACAATGCCGACTTCAGGACAAGAATACTGAACCTTCTTACTGTCTATGTTTTTAACCATCGCTGAGACGCTAGTTATAGATTCCGACGCTTCACTCCAGGTTTACTGTATCCCTTGGACCTACGTATTGACGATTAAACATAGAAATGGTATCGGAATTAAATACAAAAGGCACAATGCCGAGTTAAGTACAAGAAGACTGACTCTTCTTACTGACTATATTTGGAACCATTCCTGTGACACTAGTTATAGATTCCGATGCTTCACTTCAGGCTTACTGTATCCCTTGGACCTTCTTATTGACGACGAAACACAGAAATTGCATCGTAATTAAATACAAAAGGCACTATGCCGACTTAAGTACAAGAAGACTGACTCTTCTTACTGTCTATGTTTGAACCATTCCTATGACAGTAGTTATAGATTCCGATGCTTCACTTCAGGTTTACTGTATCCCTCAGACCTTCTTATTGACGATGCAACACAGAAATTGCATCCCAATAAAATACAAAAGGCACAATGCCGACTTAAGTACAAGAAGACTGACTCTTCCTACTGTCTATGTTTTGAACCATTCCTGTGACACTACTTATAGATTCCGATGCTTCACTTCAGGGTTAATGTATCCCTTGGACCTTCTTGTTGACGATGAAAAACCGAAATTGCATCGGAATTAAATACAAAAGGCACAATGCCGACATAAGTACAAGAAGACTGATTCTTCTTACCGACTATGTTTGATTCATTCCTGTGACACTAGTTATAGATTCTGATGCTTCAGTACAGGATTACTGTAATCCTGGGACCTTCCTATTGACGATGAAACACAGAAATTGCATCGGAATTTAATACAAAAGGCACAATGCCGACTTAAGTACAAGAAGACTGACTCTTCTTATTGACTTTGTTTTGAACCATTCCTGTGACACTAGTTATAGATTCCGATGCTTCACTCCCGGTTTACTGTATCCCTTGGACCCTCTTATTGACGATGAAACACAGAAATTGCATCGGAATTACATACTAAAGGCACAATGCCGACTTAAGTACAAGAAGATTGACTCTTCTTACTGACTATGACTTGATCCATTCCTGTGACACTAGTTATAGATTCCGATGCTTCACTCCAGGTTTACCGTATCCCTTGCACATCCTTGTTGACGATGAAACACAGAAATTGCATCGGAATGAAATATAAAAGGCACAATGCCGACATAAGTACAAGGAGACTGACTCTTCCTACTGTCTATGATTTGAACCATTCCTGTGACGCTAGTTATAGATTCCGATGCTTCACTTCAGGTTTAATGTATCCCTTGGACCTTTTTGTTGACGATGAATCACAGAAATTGCATCTTAACTAAATACAAAAGGCACATTCCGACTTAAGTACAAGATGACTGACTCTTCTTACTGTCTATGTTTTAACCATTCCTGTGAAACTAGTTATAGATTCCGATGCTTCACTCCAGGTTTACTGTCTCCCTTGGACCTTCTTATTGACGATGAAACACAGTAATTTCATCGGAATTAAATACAAAAGGCACAATGCCGACTTAAGTACAAGAAGACTGACTCTTCTTACTGTCTATGTTTTTAACCATCGCTGAGACACTAGTTATATATTCCGATGCTTCGCTCCAGGTTTACTGTATCCCTTTGACCTTCTTATTGACGATGAAACACAGCAATTGCATCGGAATTAAATACAAAAGGCACAATGCCGACTTAAGTACAAGAAGACTCACACTTCTTACTGACTATGTTTTGAACTATTCCTGTGACACTAGTTATAGATTCCGATGCTTCACTCCCGGTTTACTGTATCCCTTGGACCTCCTTATTGACGATGAAACACAGAAATTGCATCGGAATAAAATACAAAAGGCACAATGCCGACTTAACTACAAGAAGACTGACTCTTCTTACTGACTATGGTTTGAACCATTCCTGTGACACTAGTTATAGTTTCCGATGCTTCACTTCAGGTTTACTGTATCCCTCTGACCTTCTTACTGACGATGAAACACAGAAATTGCATCTTAATTAAATACAAAAGGCACATTCCGACTTAAGTACAAGATGACTGACTCTTCTTACTGTCTATGTTTTGAACCATTCCTGTGAAACTAGTTATAGATTCCGATGCTTCACTCCAGGTTTACTGTGTCCCTCTGACCTTCTTATTGACGATGAAACACAGAAATTGCATCGGAATGAAATACAAAAGGCACAATGCCGACTTAAGTACAAGAAGACCGACTCTTCTTATTGACTATGTTTTGAACCATTCCTGTGACACTAGTTATAGGTTCCGATGCTTCACTCCCGGTTTACTATATCCCTTGGACCTTCTTATTGACGATGAAACACAGAAATTGCATCGGAATTAAATACAAAATGCACAATGGCGAGTTAAGTACAAGAAGACCGTCTCTTCTTACTGTCTATGTTTTGTACCATTACTGTGACACTAGTCTTACATTCCGATGCTTCACTCCAGGTTTACTGTATCCATCTGACCACCTTATTTACGTTGAAACACAGAAATTGCATCTTAATTGAATACAAAAGGCACAATGCCGACTTAGGCACATGATGACTGACTCTTCTTACTGTCTGTGTTTTGAACCATTCCTGTGACTCTAGTTATGGATTCCGATGCTTCACTTCAGGTTCACTGTATCCCTCTGACTTTCTTATTGACGATGAAACACAGAAATTGTATCGGAATTATAAAGAAAAGGCACAAAGCCGACTTAAGTACAAGATGACTGATTCTTCTTACCGACTATGTTTTGATTCATTCCTGTGACACTAGTTATAGATTTCGATGCTTCATTCCTGGTTTACTGTATCCCTTGGACCTTCTTATTGACGATGAAACACAGAACATGCATCCGAATTAAACACAAAAGGCACAATCCCGACATAAGTACAAGAAGACTGACTCTTCTTACTGTCTATGTTTTTAACCATCGCTGAGACACTAGTTATATATTCCGATGTTTCGCTCCAGGTTTACTGTATCCCTTTGACCTTCTTATTAACGATGAAACACAGCAATTGCATCGGAATTAAATACAAAAGGCACAATGCCGACTTAAGTACAAGAAGACTCACACTTCTTACTGACTATGTTTTGAACTATTCCTGTGACACTAGTTATAGATTCCGATGCTTCACTCCCGGTTTACTGTATCCCTTGGACCTCCTTATTGACGATGAAACACAGAAATTGCATCGGAATAAAATACAAAAGGCACAGTGCCGACTTAACTACAAGAAGACTGACTCTTCTTACTGACTATGTTTTGAACCATTCCTGTGACACTAGTTATAGTTTCCGATGCTTCACTTCAGGTTTACTGTATCCCTCTGACCTTCTTACTGTCGATGAAACACAGAAATTGCATCTTAATTAAATACAAAAGGCACAATGGAGACTTAAGTACATGAAGACTGACTCTTCTTACTGTCTATATTTTGAACCATTCCTGTGACAGTAGTTATAGATTCCGATGCTTAACTTCAGGTTTACTGTATCCCTCTGACCTTCTCATTGACGATGAAACACAGAAATTACATCGGAATTAAATACAAAAGGCACAATGCCGACTTCAGGACAAGAATACTGAACCTTCTTACTGTCTATGTTTTTAACCATCGCTGAGACGCTAGTTATAGATTCCGACGCTTCACTCCAGGTTTACTGTATCCCTTGGACCTACGTATTGACGATTAAACATAGAAATGGTATCGGAATTAAATACAAAAGGCACAATGCCGAGTTAAGTACAAGAAGACTGACTCTTCTTACTGACTATATTTGGAACCATTCCTGTGACACTAGTTATAGATTCCGATGCTTCACTTCAGGCTTACTGTATCCCTTGGACCTTCTTATTGACGACGAAACACAGAAATTGCATCGTAATTAAATACAAAAGGCACTATGCCGACTTAAGTACAAGAAGACTGACTCTTCTTACTGTCTATGTTTGAACCATTCCTATGACAGTAGTTATAGATTCCGATGCTTCACTTCAGGTTTACTGTATCCCTCAGACCTTCTTATTGACGATGCAACACAGAAATTGCATCCCAATAAAATACAAAAGGCACAATGCCGACTTAAGTACAAGAAGACTGACTCTTCCTACTGTCTATGTTTTGAACCATTCCTGTGACACTACTTATAGATTCCGATGCTTCACTTCAGGTTTAATGTATCCCTTGGACCTTCTTGTTGACGATGAAAAACCGAAATTGCATCGGAATTAAATACAAAAGGCACAATGCCGACTTAAGTACAAGAAGACTGATTCTTCTTACCGACTATGTTTGATTCATTCCTGTGACACTAGTTATAGATTCTGATGCTTCAGTACAGGATTACTGTATCCCTGGGACCTTCCTATTGACGATGAAACACAGAAATTGCATCGGAATTTAATACAAAAGGCACAATGCCGACTTAAGTACAAGAAGACTGACTCTTCTTATTGACTTTGTTTTGAACCATTCCTGTGACACTAGTTATAGATTCCGATGCTTCACTCCCGGTTTACTGTATCCCTTGGACCCTCTTATTGACGATGAAACACAGAAATTGCATCGGAATTACATACTAAAGGCACAATGCCGACTTAAGTACAAGAAGATTGACTCTTCTTACTGACTATGACTTGATCCATTCCTGTGACACTAGTTATAGATTCCGATGCTTCACTCCAGGTTTACCGTATCCCTTGCACATCCTTGTTGACGATGAAACACAGAAATTGCATCGGAATGAAATATAAAAGGCACAATGCCGACATAAGTACAAGGAGACTGACTCTTCCTACTGTCTATGATTTGAACCATTCCTGTGACGCTAGTTATAGATTCCGATGCTTCACTTCAGGTTTAATGTATCCCTTGGACCTTTTTGTTGACGATGAATCACAGAAATTGCATCTTAACTAAATACAAAAGGCACATTCCGACTTAAGTACAAGATGACTGTTCTTCTTACTGTCTATGTTTTGAACCATTCCTGTGAAACTAGTTATAGATTCCGATGCTTCACTCCAGGTTTACTGTCTCCCTTGGACCTTCTTATTGACGATGAAACACAGTAATTTCATCGGAATTAAATACAAAAGGCACAATGCCGACTTAAGTACAAGAAGACTGACTCTTCTTACTGTCTATGTTTTGAACCATTCCTGTGACTCTAGTTATGGATTCCGATGCTTCACTTCAGGTTTACTGTATCCCTCTGACCTTCTTACTGACGATGAAACACAGAAATTGCATCTTAATTAAATACAAAATGCACAATGCCGACTTAAGTACAAGAAGACTCACTCTTCTTACTGTCTATGATTTGAACCATTCCTGTGACAGTAGTTATAGATTCCGATGCTTAACTTCAGCTTTACTGTATCCCTCTGACCTTCTTATTGACGATGAAACACAGAAATTGCATCGGAATGAAATACAAAAGGCACAATGGCGACTTAAGTACAAGAAGACCGACTCTTCATATTGACTATGTTTTGAACCATTCCTGTGACACTAGTTACAGGTTCCGATGCTTCACTCCCGGTTTACTATATCCCTTGGACCTTCGTATTGACGATGAAACACAGAAATTGCATCGGAATTATATACAAAAGGCACAATGCCGACTTAACTACAAGAAGACTGACTCTTCTTACTGACTATGCTTTGAACCATTCCTGTGACACTAGTTATAGTTTCCGATACATCACTTCAGGCTTACTGTATCCCTCTGACCCTCTTATTGACGATGAAACACAGAAATTGCATTGGAATTAAATACAAAAGGCACATTCCGACTGAAGTACAAGATGACTGACTCTTCTTACTGTCTATGCTTTGAACCATTCCTGTGAAACTAGTTATAGATTCCGATGCTTCATTCCAGGTTTACTGTGTCCCTTGGACCTTCTTATTGACGATGAAACACAGAAATTGCATCGGAATTAAATACAAAAGGCTCAATGCCGACTTAGGTACAAGAAGACTGACGCTTCTTACTGTCTATGTTTTGAACCATTCCTGTGACACTAGTTATAGATTCCGATGCTTCACTTCTGATTTACTGTATCCCCCTGACCGTCGTATTGACGATGAACACAGAAAATGCATCCGAATTAAATACAAAAGGCACAATGCCGACTCAAGTACAAGACGACTGGCTCTTCTTCCTGTCAATGCATTGAACCATTCCTGTGACACCAGTTATAGATTCAGATGCTTCACTTCAGGTTTACTGTATCCAGCTGACCTTCTTATTTACGATGAAACACAGAAATTGCATTGGAATTAAATACAAAATGCACAATGGCGAGTTAAGTACAAGAAGACCGTCTCTTCTTACTGTCTATGTTTTGAACCATTACTGTGACACTAGTCTTACATTCCGATGCTTCACTCCAGGTTTACTGTATCCATCTGACCTCCTTATTTACGTTGAAACACAGAAATTGCATCTTAATTGAATACAAAAGCACAATGCCGACTTAGGCACAAGATGACTGACTCTTCTTACTGTCTGTGTTTTGAACCATTCCTGTGACTCTAGTTATGGATTCCGATGCTTCACTTCAGGTTCACTGTATCCCTCTGACCTTCTTATTGGCGATGAAACACAGAAATTGCATCGGAATTATAAAGAAGAGGCACAATGCCGACTTAGGTACAAGAAGACTGACTCTTCTTACTGTCTATGATTTGAACCATTCCTGTGACACTAGTTATAGATTCCGATTCTTCACTTCAGGTTTACTGTATCCCTCTGACCCTCTTATTGACGATGAAATACAGAAATTGCATTGGAATTAAATACAAAAGGCACATTCCGACTTATGTGCAAGATGACTGACTCTTCTTACTGTCTATGTTTTGAACCATTCCTGTGAAACTAGTGTAGATTCCGATGCTTCACTCCAGGTTTACTGTGTCCCTTGGACCTTCTTATTGACGATGAAACACAGAATATGCATCGGAATTAAATACAAAAGGCACAATGCCGACTCAAGTACAAGACGACTGGCTCTTCTTCCTGTCAATGCTTCGAACCATTCCTGTGACCCTAGTTATAGATTCCGATGCTTCACTCAGGTTTACTGTATCCCTCTGACCTTCTTACTGACGATGAAACACAGAAATAGCATCTTAATTAAATACAAAAGGCACAA
Organism: Schistocerca piceifrons; assembly: GCF_021461385.2. Lineage (NCBI taxonomy): Eukaryota > Metazoa > Arthropoda > Insecta > Orthoptera > Acrididae > Schistocerca > Schistocerca piceifrons. Next base: position 5,365,844 of record NC_060146.1, on the reverse strand, counting down.
TGCCGACTTAAGTACATGAAGACTGACTCTTCTTACTGTCTATGTTTTGAACCAGTCCTGTGACAGTAGTTATATATTCCGATGCTTAACTTCATGTTTACAGTATCCCTCTGACCTTCTTATTGACGATGAAACACAGAAATTACATCGGAATTAAATACAAAAGGCACAATGCCGACTTCAGAACAAGAATACTGACTCTTCTTACTGTCTATGTTTTTAACCATCGCTGAGACGCTAGTTACGGTTTCCGATGCTTCAATCCAGGTTTACTGTATCCCTTGGACCATCTTATTGACGATGGAACACAGATATTGCATCTGAATTAAATACAAATGGGACAATGCCGCCTTAAGTACAATATTACTGATTCTTCTTACTGACTATGATTTCAACTAATCCTGTGTCACTAGTTATAGATTCCGATGCTTCACTTCAGGTTTAATGTATCCCTTGGACCTTCTTATTGACGATGAAACACAGAAATGGTATCGGAATTAAATACAGAAGGCACAATGCCGACTTAAGTACAAGAAGACTGACTCTTCTTACTGTCTATGTTTTGAACCATTCCTGTGACACTAGTTATAAATTCCGATGCTTCACTCAATGTTTACTGTATCCCTTGGACCTTCTTAATGACGATGAAACACAGAAATTGCATCGGAATAAAATACAAAGGGCACAATGTCGACTTAAGTACAAGAAGACTGACTCGTCTTACTGACTATGTTTGAACCTTTCCTGTGACACTAGTTATAGATTCCGATGCTTCACTTCAGGTTTGCTGTATTCCTCAGACCCTCTCATTGACGATGAGAAACAGAAATTGCATTGGAATTAAATACAAAAGGCGCAATGCCGACTTAAGTACAAGAAGACAGACTCTTCTTACTGACTATATTTGGAACCATTCCTGTGACACTAGCTATAGATTCCGATGCTTCACTTTAGGTTTACTGTATCCCTTGGACCTTCTTATTGACGACGAAACACAGAAATTGCATCGTAAGTAAATACAAAAGGCACAATGCCGACTTAAGTACAAGAAGACTGACTCTTCTTACTGTCTATGTTTGAACCATTCCTATGACACTAGTTATAGATTCCGATGCTTCACTTCAGGTTTACTGTATCCCTCAGACCTTCTTATTGACGATGAAACACAGAAATTGCATCGGAATTGAATAGAAAAGGCACAATGCCGACATAAGTACAAGAAGACTGACTCTTCCTACTGTCTATGTTTTGAACCATTCCTGTGACACTAGTTACAGATTCCGATGCTTCACTTCAGGTTTAATGTATCCCTTGGACCTTCTTGTTGACGATGAAACACAGAAATTGCATCGGAATTAAATACAAAAGGCGCAATGCCGACTTAAGTACAAGTAGACTGATTCTTCTTACCGACTATGTTTGATTCATTCCTGTGACACTAGTTATAGATTCCGATTCTTCACTTCAGGTTTACTGTATCCCTCTGACCTTCTTACTGACGATGAAACACAGAAATTGCATCTTAATTAAATACAAAATGCACAATGCCAACATAAGTACAAGAAGACTTACTCTTCTTACTGTCTATGATTTGAACCATTCCTGTGACAGTAGTTATATATTCTGATGCTTAACTTCAGGTTTACTGTATCCATCTGACCCTCTTATTGACGATGAAACACAGAAATTGCATTGGAATTAAATACAAAAGGCACATTCCGACTTATGTGCAAGATGACTGACTCTTCTTACTGTCTATGTTTTGAACCATTCCTGTGAAACTAGTGTAGATTCCGATGCTTCACTCCAGGTTTACTGTGTCCTTTGGACCTTCTTATTGACGATGAAACACAGAAAATGCATCGGAATTAAATACAAAAGGCACAATGCCGACTCAAGTACAAGACGACTGGCACTTGTTCCTGTCAATGCTTTGAACCATTCCTGTGACCCTAGTTATAGATTCCGATGCTTCACTCAGGTTTACTGTATCCCTCTGACCTTCTTACTGACGATGAAACACAGAAATAGCATCTTAATTAAATACAAAAGGCACAATGCCGACTTAAGTACATGAAGACTGACTCTTCTTACTGTCTATGTTTTGAACCATTCCTGTGACAGTAGTTATAGATTCCGATGCTTAACTTCATGTTTACAGTATCCCTCTGACCTTCTTATTGACGATGAAACACAGAAATTACATCGGAATTAAATACAAAAAGCACAATGCCGACTTCAGAACAAGAATACTGACTCTTCTTACTGTCTATGTTTTTAACCATCGCTGAGACGCTAGTTACGGATTCCGATGCTTCTCTCCAGGTTTACTGTATCCCTTGGACCATCTTATTGACGATGGAACACAGATATTGCATCTGAATTAAATACAAATGGGACAATGCCGACTTAAGTACAATATTACTGACTCTTCTTACTGACTATGATTTCAACTAATCCTGTGTCACTAGTTATAGATTCCGATGCTTCACTTCAGGTTTAATGTATCCCTTGGACCTTCTTATTGACGATGAAACACAGAAATGGTATCGGAATTAAATACAGAAGGCACAATGCCGACTTAAGTACAAGAAGACTGACTCTTCTTACTGTCTATGTTTTGAACCATTCCTGTGACACTAGTTATAAATTGCGATGCTTCACTCCAGGTTTACTTTATCCCTTGGACCCTCTTAATGACGATGAAACACAGAAATTGCATCGGAATAAAATACAAAGGGCACAAAGTCGACTTAAGTACAAGAAGACTGACTCGTCTTACTGACTATGTTTGGACCTTTCCTGTGACACTAGTTATAGATTCCGATGCTTCACTTCAGGTTTGCTGTATCCCTCAGACCCTCTCATTGACGATGAGAAACAGAAATTGCATCGGAATGAAATACAAAAGGCGCAATGCCGACTTAAGTACAAGAAGACTGACTCTTCTTACTGACTATATTTGGAACCATTCCTGTGACACTAGTTATAGATTCCGATGCTTCACTTCAGGTTTACTGTATCCCTTGGACCTTCTTATTGACGACGAAACACAGAAATTGCATCGTAAGTAAATACAAAAGGCACAATGCCGACTTAAGTACAAGAAGACTGACTCTTCTTAATGTCTATGTTTGAACCATTCCTATGACACTAGTTATAGATTCCGATGCTTCACTTCAGGTTTACTGTATCCCTCAGACCTTCTTATTGACGATGAAACACAGAAATTGCATCGGAATTGAATAGAAAAGGCACAATGCCGACATAAGTACAAGAAGACTGACTCTTCCTACTGTCTATGTTTTGAACCATTCCTGTGACACTAGTTACAGATTCCGATGCTTCACTTCAGCTTTAATGTATCCCTTGGACCTTCTTGTTGACGATGAAACACAGAAATTGCATCGGAATTAAATACAAAAGGCGCAATGCCGACTTAAGTACAAGTAGACTGATTCTTCTTACCGACTATGTTTGATTCATTCCTGTGACACTAGTTATAGATTCTGATGCTTCAGTACAGGTTTACTGTATCACTTGGACCTTCTTGTTGACGATGAATCACAGACATTGCATCGGAATTAAAGACAAAAGGCACAATGCCGACTTAAGTACAAGATGACTGATTCTTCTTACCGACTATGTCTTGATTCATTCCTGTGACACTAGTTATAGATTTCGATGCTTCACTCCCGGTTTACTATATCCCTTGGACCTTCTTATTGACGATGAAACACAGAACATGCATCCGAATTAAACACAAAATTCACAATGCCGACTTAAGTACAAGAAGACTGACTCTTCTTACTGTCTATGTTTTTAACCATCGCTGAGACACTAGTTATAGATTCCGATGATTCACTCCAGGTTTACTGTATCCCTTTCACCTTCTTATTGACGATGAAACACGGCAATTGCATCGGAATTAAATACAAAAGGCACAATGCCGACTTAAGTACAGGAAGACTGACTCTTCTTACTGACTATGTTTTGAACTATTCCTGTGACACTAGTTATAGATTCCGATGCTTCACTCCCGGTTTACTGTATCCCTTGGACCTCCTTATTGACGATGAAACACAGAAATTGCATCGGAATTAAATACAAAAGGCACAATGCCGACTTAACTACAAGAAGACTGACTCTTCTTACTGACTATGTTTTGAACCATTCCTGTGACAATAGTTATAGTTTCCGATGCTTCACTTCAGGTTTACTGTATCCCTCTGACCTTCTTACTGACGATGAAACACAGAAATTGCATCTTAATTAAATACAAAAGGCACATTCCGACTTAAGTACAAGATGACTGACTCTTCTTACTGTCTATGTTTTGAACCATTCCTGTGACTCTAGTTACGGATTCCGATGCTTCACTTCAGGTTTACTGTATCCCTCTGACCTTCTTACTGACGATGAAACACAGAAATTGCATCTTAATTAAATACAAAATGCACAATGCCGACTTAAGTACAAGAAGACTCACTTTTCTTACTGTCTATGATTTGAACCATTCCTGTGACAGTAGTTATAGATTCCGATGCTTAACTTCAGCTTTACTGTATCCCTCTGACCTTCTTATTGACGATGAAACACAGAAATTGCATCGGAATGAAATACAAAAGGCACAATGCCAACTTAAGTACAAGCAGACCGACTCTTCTTATTGACTATGTTTTGAACCATTCCTGTGACACTAGTTATAGGTTCCGATGCTTCACTCCCGGTTTACTATATCCCTTGGACCTTCTTATTGACGATGAAACACAGAAATTGCATCGGAATTAAATACAAAAGGCACAATGCCGACTTAACTACAAGAAGACTGACTCTTCTTACTGACTATGCTTTGAACCATTCCTGTGACACTAGTTATAGTTTCCCATACTTCACTTCAGGTTTACTGTATCCCTCTGACCCTCTTATTGACGATGAAACACAGAAATTGCATTGGAATTAAATACAAAAGGCACATTCCGACTTAAGTACAAGATGACTGACTCTTCTTACTGTCTATGTTTTGAACCATTCCTGTGAAACTAGTTATAGATTCCGATGCTTCATTCCAGGTTTACTGTGTCCCTTGGATCTTCTTATTGACGATGAAACACAGAAATTGCATCGGAATTAAATACAAAAGGCACAATGCCGACTTAAGTACAAGAAGACTGACGCTTCTTACTGTCTATGTTTTGAACCATTCCTGTGACACTAGTTATAGATTCCGATGCTTCATTTCAGATTTACTGTATCCCCCTGACCGTCGTATTGACGATGAACAAAGAAAATGCATCGGAATTAAATACAAAAGGCACAATGCCGACTCAAGTACAAGACGACTGGCTCTTCTTCCTGTCAATGCATTGAACCATTCCTGTGACACCAGTTATAGATTCAGATGCTTCACTTCAGGTTTACTGTATCCAGCTGACCTTCTTACTGACGATGAAACACAGAAATTGCATCGGAATTAAATACAAAAGGCACCATGGCAAGTTAAGTACAAGAAGACCGACTCTTCTTACTGTCTATGTTTTGAACCATTACTGTGACACTAATCTTACATTCCGATGCTTCACTCCAGGTTTACTGTATCCATCTGACCTCCTTATTGACGATGAAACACAGAAATTGCATCTTAATTGAATACAAAGGGCACAATGCCGACTTAGGCACAAGATGACTGCCTCTTCTTACTGTCTGTGCTTTGAACCATTCCTGTGGCACTAGTTGTGGATTCCGATGCTTCACTTCAGGTTCACTGTATCCCTCTGACCTTCTTATTGACGATGAAACACAGAAATTGCATCGGAATTATATAGAAAACGCACAATGACGACTTAGGTACAAGAAGACTGACTCTTCTTACTGTCTATGTTTTGAACCATTCCTGTGACACTAGTTATGGATTCCGATGCTTCACTTCAGGTTTGCTGTATCCCTCTGACCTTCTTACTGACGATGAAACACAGAAATTGCATCTTAATTAAATACAAAAGGCACTATGCCGACTTAAGCACAAGAAGAGTGACTCTTCTTACTGTCTATGTTTTGAACCATTCCTGTGACAGTAGTTATAGATTCCGATGCTTAAGTTCAGGTTTACTGTATCCCTCTGACCTTCTTATTGACGATGAAACACAGAAATTGCATCGTTATTAAATACTGAAGGCACAATGCCGACTTAAGTACAAGAAGACTGACTCTTCTTATTGACTATGATTTGAACCATTCCTGTGACACTAGTTATAGATTCCGATGCTTTACTCCCGGTTTACTGTGTCCCTTGGACCTTCTTATTGACGATGAAAAACAGAAATTGCATCGGAATTAAATACAAAAGGCACAATGCCGACTTAACTACAAGAAGACTGACTCTTCTTACTATGTTTGAACCATTCCTGTGACACTAGTTATAGTTTCCGATGCTTCACTTCAGGTTTACTGTATCCCTCTGACCCTCTTATTGACGATGAAACACAGAAATTGCATTGGAATTAAATACAAAAAGCACAATGCCGACTGTAGTACAAGAAGACTGACTCTTCTTACTGTCTATGTTTTGAACCATTGCTGTGGCACTAGTTATAGATTCCGATGCTTCACTTCAGATTTACTGTATCCCCCTGACCGTCGTATTGACGATGAACACAGAAAATGCATCGGAATTAAATACAAAAGGCACAATGCCGACTCAAGTACAAAACGACTGGCTCTTCTTCCTGTCAATGCTTTGAACCATTCCTATGACACTAGTTATAGATTTCGATGCTTCACTTCAGGTTTACTGTATCCCTCTGACCTTCTTACTGACGATGAAAAACAGAAATTGCATGTTAATTAAATACAAAATTCACAATGCCGACGTAAGTACATGAAGACTGACTCTCCTTACTGTCTATGTTTTGAACTATTCCTGTGACAGTAGTTATAGATTCCGATGCTTAACTTCAGGTTTACTGTATCCCTCTGACCTTCATATTGACGATAGAACACAGAAATTGCATCTGAATTAAATACAAAAGAGACAATGCCGACTTAAGTACAAGAATACTGACTCTTCTTATTCACTATGATTTCAACCAATCCTTTGTCACTAGTTATAGATTCCGATGCTTCACTTCAGGTTTACTGTATCCCTTGGACCTTCTTATTGACGACGAAACACAGAAATGGTATCGGAATTAAATACAGAAAGCACAATGCCGACTTAAGTACAAGAAGACTGACTCTTCTTACTGTCTATGGTTTGAACCATTCCTGTGACGCTAGTTATAAATTCCGATGCTTCACTCCAGGTTTACTGTATCCCTTGGACCTTCTTATTGACGATGAAACACAGAAATTGCATCGGAATTAAATACAAAGGGCACAATGCCGACTTAAGTTGAAGAAGACAGACTCTTCTTACTGACTATGTTTTGAACCTTTCCTGTGACACTAGTTATAGATTCCGATGCTTCACTTCAGGTTACTGTATCCCTTGGACCTTCTTGTTGACGATGAAACACAGAAATTGCATCGGAATTAAATACAAAAGGCACAATGCCGACTTAGGTACAAGAAGATTGACTCTTCTTACTGATTATGCTTTGAACCATTCCTGTGACACTACTTATAGATATCGATGCTTCACTCCAGGTTTACTGTAGCCCTTGGACCTTGTTATTGACGATGAAACACAGAAATTGCATCGGAATTATTGGAAAAGGCACAATGCCGACATAAGTACAAGAAGACTGACTCTTCCTACTGTCTATGCTTTGAAACATTCCTGTGACACTAGTTACAGATTCCGATGCTTCACTTCAGGTTTAATGTATCCCTTGGACCTTCTTGTTGACGATGAAACACAGAAATTGCATCGGAATTAAATACAAAAGGCACAATGCCGACTTAAGTACAAGAAGACTGATTCTTCTTACCGACTATGTTTGATTCATTCCTGTGACACTAGTTATAGATTCTGATGCTTCAGTCCAGGTTTACTGTATCCCTTGGACATTCTTATTGACGATGAAACACAGAAATTGCATCGGAATTTAATACAAAAGGCACAATGCCGACTTAAGTTCAAGATGACTGATTCTTCTTACCGACTATGTTTTGATTCATTCCTGTGACACTAGTTATAGATTTCGATGCTTCACTCCCAGTTTACTGTATCCCTCTGACCTTCTTATTGACGATGAATCACAGAAATTGCATCGGAATTATATAGAAAAGGCACAATGCCGACATAGGTACAAGAAGACTGACTCTTCATACTGTCTATGTTTTGAACCATTCCTGTGACACTAGTTATGGATTCCGATGCTTTACTTCAGGTTCACTGTATCCCTCTGACCTTCTTAATGACGATGAAACACAGAAATTGCATCTGAATTATATAGAAAAGGCACAATGCCAACTTAGGTACAAGAAGACTGACTGTACTTACTGTCTAAGTTTTGAACCATTCCTGTGACACTAGTTATAGATTCCGATGCTTCACTTCAGGTTTACTGTATCCCTCAGACCTTCTTACTGACGATGAAACACAGAAATTGCATCTGAATTAAATACAAAAGGGACAATGCCGACTTAAGTACAAGAAGACTGACTCTTCTTACTGACTATGATTTCAACCAATCCTGTGTCACTAGTTATAGATTCCGATGCTTCACTTCAGGTTTACTGTATCCTTTCTACCTTCTTATTGACGATAAAACACAGAAATGGTGTCGGAATTAAATACAGAAGGCACAATGCCGACTTAAGTACAAGAAGACTGACTCTTCTTACTGTCTATGTTTTGAACCATTCCTGTGACACTAGTTATAGATTCCGATGCTTCACTCCACGTTTACTGTGTCCCTTGGACCTTCTTATTGACGATGAAACACAGAAATTGCATCGGAATTAAATACAAAAGGGACAATGCCGACTTAAGTACAAGAAGACTGACTCTTCTTACTGACTATGATTTCAGCCAATCCTGTGTCACTAGTTATAGATTCCGATGCTTCACTTCAGGTTTACCGTATCCCTTGGACCTTCTTAATGACGATGAAACACAGAAATTGCATCTTAATTAAATGCAAAATGCACAATGCCGACTTAAGTACAAGAAGACTCACTTTTCTTACTGTCTATGATTTGAACCATTCCTGTGACAGTAGTTATAGATTCCGATGCTTAACTTCAGCTTTACTGTATCCCTCTGACCTTCTTATTGACGATGAAACACAGAAATTGCATCTGAATTAAATACAAAAGGCACAATGCCAACTTAAGTACAAGAAGACCGACTCTTCTTATTGACTATGCTTTGAACCATTCCTGTGACACTAGTTATAGGTTCCGATGCTTCACTCCCGGTTTACTATATCCCTTGGACGTTCTTATTGACGATGAAACACAGAAATTGCAACGGAATTAAATACAAAAGGCACAATGCCAACTTAACTACATGAAGACTGACTCTTCTTACTGACTGTGCTTTGAACCATTCCTGTGACACTAGTTATAGTTTCCGATACTTCACTTCAGGTTTACTGTATCCCTCTGACCCTCTTATTGACGATGAAACACAGAAATTGCATTGGAATTAAATACAAAATGCACATTCCGACTTAAGTACAAGATGACTGTCTCTTCTTACTGTCTATGTTTTTAACCATTCCTGTGAAACTAGTTATAGATTCCGATGCTTCATTCCAGGTTTCCTGTGTCCCTTGGACCTTCTTCTTGACGATGAAACACAGAAATTGCATCGGAATTAAATACAAAAGGCACAATGCCGACTTAAGTACAAGAAGACTGACGCTTCTTACTGTCTATGTTTTGAACCATTCCTGTGACACTAGTTATAGATTCCGATGCTTCACTTCAGATTTACTGTATCCCCCTGACCGTCGTATTGACGATGAACAAAGAAAATGCATCGGAATTAAATACAAAAGGCACAATGCCGACTCAAGTACAAGACGACTGGCTCTTCTTCCTGTCAATGCATTGAACCATTCCTGTGACACCAGTTATAGATTCAGATGCTTCACTTCAGGTTTACTGTATCCAGCTGACCTTCTTATTGACGATGAAACACAGAAATTGCATCGGAATTAAATACAAAAGGCACAATGCCGACTTAACTACAAGAAGACTGACTCTTCTTATTGACTATGCTTTGAACCATTCCTGTGACACTAGTTATAGGTTCCGATGCTTCACTCCCGGTTTACTATATCCCTTGGACCTTCTTATTGACGATGAAACACAGAAATAGCATCGGAATTAAATACAAAAGGCACAATGCCGACTTAAGTACAAGAAGACTGACGCTTCTTACTGTCTATGTTTTGAACCATTCCTGTGACACTAGTTATAGATTCCGATGCTTCACTTCAGATTTACTGTATCCCCCTGACCGTCGTATTGACGATGAACAAAGAAAATGCATCGGAATTAAATACAAAAGGCACAATGCCGACTCAAGTACAAGACGACTGGCTCTTCTTCCTGTCAATGCATTGAACCATTCCTGTGACACCAGTTATAGATTCAGATGCTTCACTTCAGGTTTACTGTATCCATCTGACCTTCTTATTGACGATGAAACACAGAAATTGCATCGGAATTAAATACAAAAGGCACAATGCCGACTTAACTACAAGAAGACTGACTCTTCTTACTGACTATGTTTTGAACCATTCCTGTGACAACAGTTATGGATTCCGATGCTTCACTTCAGGTTTACTGTATCCCTCTGACCTTCTTACTGACGATGAAACACAGAAATTGCATCTTAATTAAATACAAAATGCACAATGCCGACTTAAGTACAAGAAGACTCACTTTTCTTACTGTCTATGATTTGAACCATTCCTATGACAGTAATTATAGATTCCGATGCTTAACTTCAGCTTTACTGTATCCCTCTGACCTTCTTATTGACGATGAAACACAGAAATTGCATCGGAATGAAATACAAAAGGCACAATGCCAACTTAAGTACAAGAAGACCGACTCTTCTTATTGACTACGTTTTGAACCATTCCTGTGACACTAGTTATAGGTTCCGATGCTTCACTCCCGGTTTACTATATCCCTTGGACCTTCTTATTGACGATGAAACACAGAAATTGCATCGGAATTAAATACAAAAGGCACAATGCCGACTTAAGTACAAGAAGACTGACGCTTCTTACTGTCTATGTTTTGAACCATTCCTGTGACACTAGTTATAGATTCCGATGCTTCACTTCAGATTTACTGTATCCCCCTGACCGTCGTATTGACGATGAACAAAGAAAATGCATCGGAATTAAATACAAAAGGCACAATGCCGACTCAAGTACAAGACGACTGGCTCTTCTTCCTGACAATGCATTGAACCATTCCTGTGACACCAGTTATAGATTCAGATGCTTCACTTCAGGTTTACTGTATCCAGCTGACCTTCTTATTGACGATGAAACACAGAAATTGCATCGGAATTAAATACAAAAGGCACAATGCCGACTTAACTACAAGAAGACTGACTCTTCTTACTGACTATGTTTTGAACCATTCCTGTGACAACAGTTATGGATTCCGATGCTTCACTTCATGTTTACTGTATCCCTCTGACCTTCTTACTGACGATGAAACACAGAAATTGCATCTTAATTAAATACAAAATGCACAATGCCGACTTAAGTACAAGAAGACACACTTTTCTTACTGTCTATGATTTGAACCATTCCTATGACAGTAATTATAGATTCCGATGCTTAACTTCAGCTTTACTGTATCCCTCTGACCTTCTTATTGACGATGAAACACAGAAATTGCATCGGAATGAAATACAAAAGGCACAATGCCAACTTAAGTACAAGAAGACCGACTCTTCTTATTGACTACGTTTTGAACCATTCCTGTGACACTAGTTATAGGTTCCGATGCTTCACTCCCGGTTTACTATATCCCTTGGACCTTCTTATTGACGATGAAACACAGAAATTGCATCGGAATTAAATACAAAAGGCACAATGCCGACTTAACTACAAGAAGCCTGACTCTTCTTACTGACTATGCTTTGAACCATTCCTGTGACACTAGTTATAGTTTCCGATACTTCACTTCAGGTTTACTGTATCCCTCTGACCCTCTTATTGACGATGAAACACAGAAATTGCATTGGAATTAAATACAAAAGGCACATTCCGACTTAAGTACAAGATGACTGACTCTTCTTACTGTCTATGTTTTGAACCATTCCTGTGAAACTAGTTATAGATTCCGATGCTTCATTCCAGGTTTACTGTGTCCCTTGGACCTTCTTATTGACGATGAAACACAGAAATTGCATCGGAATTAAATACAAAAGGCACAATGCCGACTTAAGTACAAGAAGACTGACGCTTCTTACTGTCTATGTTTTGAACCATTCCTGTGACACTAGTTATAGATTCCGATGCTTCACTTCAGATTTACTGTATCCCCCTGACCGTCGTATTGACGATGAACAAAGAAAATGCATCGGAATTAAATACAAAAGGCACAATGCCGACTCAAGTACAAGACGACTGGCTCTTCTTCCTGTCAATGCATTGAACCATTCCTGTGACACCAGTTATAGATTCAGATGCTTCACTTCAGGTTTACAGTATCCAGCTGACCTTCTTATTGACGATGAAACACAGAAATTGCATCGGAATTAAATACAAAAGGCACAATGCCGACTTAACTACAAGAAGACTGACTCTTCTTATTGACTATGCTTTGAACCATTCCTGTGACACTAGTTATAGGTTCCGATGCTTCACTCCCGGTTTACTATATCCCTTGGACCTTCTTATTGACGATGAAACACAGAAATAGCATCGGAATTAAATACAAAAGGCACAATGCCGACTTAAGTACAAGAAGACTGACGCTTCTTACTGTCTATGTTTTGAACCATTCCTGTGACACTAGTTATAGATTCCGATGCTTCACTTCAGATTTACTGTATCCCCCTGACCGTCGTATTGACGATGAACAAAGAAAATGCATCGGAATTAAATACAAAAGGCACAATGCCGACTCAAGTACAAGACGACTGGCTCTTCTTCCTGTCAATGCATTGAACCATTCCTGTGACACCAGTTATAGATTCAGATGCTTCACTTCAGGTTTACTGTATCCATCTGACCTTCTTATTGACGATGAAACACAGAAATTGCATCGGAATTAAATACAAAAGGCACAATGCCGACTTAACTACAAGAAGACTGACTCTTCTTACTGACTATGTTTTGAACCATTCCTGTGACAACAGTTATGGATTCCGATGCTTCACTTCAGGTTTACTGTATCCCTCTGACCTTCTTACTGACGATGAAACACAGAAATTGCATCTTAATTAAATACAAAATGCACAATGCCGACTTAAGTACAAGAAGACTCACTTTTCTTACTGTCTATGATTTGAACCATTCCTATGACAGTAATTATAGATTCCGATGCTTAACTTCAGCTTTACTGTATCCCTCTGACCTTCTTATTGACGATGAAACACAGAAATTGCATCGGAATGAAATACTAAAGGCACAATGCCAACTTAAGTACAAGAAGACCGACTCTTCTTATTGACTACGTTTTGAACCATTCCTGTGACACTAGTTATAGGTTCCGATGCTTCACTCCCGGTTTACTATATCCCTTGGACCTTCTTATTGACGATGAAACACAGAAATTGCATCGGAATTAAATACAAAAGGCACAATGCCGACTTAAGTACAAGAAGACTGACGCTTCTTACTGTCTATGTTTTGAACCATTCCTGTGACACTAGTTATAGATTCCGATGCTTCACTTCAGATTTACTGTATCCCCCTGACCGTCGTATTGACGATGAACAAAGAAAATGCATCGGAATTAAATACAAAAGGCACAATGCCGACTCAAGTACAAGACGACTGGCTCTTCTTCCTGACAATGCATTGAACCATTCCTGTGACACCAGTTATAGATTCAGATGCTTCACTTCAGGTTTACTGTATCCAGCTGACCTTCTTATTGACGATGAAACACAGAAATTGCATCGGAATTAAATACAAAAGGCACAATGCCGACTTAACTACAAGAAGACTGACTCTTCTTACTGACTATGTTTTGAACCATTCCTGTGACAACAGTTATGGATTCCGATGCTTCACTTCATGTTTACTGTATCCCTCTGACCTTCTTACTGACGATGAAACACAGAAATTGATCCTTAATTAAATACAAAATGCACAATGCCGACTTAAGTACAAGAAGACTCACTTTTCTTACTGTCTATGATTTGAACCATTCCTATGACAGTAATTATAGATTCCGATGCTTAACTTCAGCTTTACTGTATCCCTCTGACCTTCTTATTGACGATGAAACACAGAAATTGCATCGGAATGAAATACAAAAGGCACAATGCCAACTTAAGTACAAGAAGACCGACTCTTCTTATTGACTACGTTTTGAACCATTCCTGTGACACTAGTTATAGGTTCCGATGCTTCACTCCCGGTTTACTATATCCCTTGGACCTTCTTATTGACGATGAAACACAGAAATTGCATCGGAATTAAATACAAAAGGCACAATGCCGACTTAACTACAAGAAGCCTGACTCTTCTTACTGACTATGCTTTGAACCATTCCTGTGACACTAGTTATAGTTTCCGATACTTCACTTCAGGTTTACTGTATCCCTCTGACCCTCTTATTGACGATGAAACACAGAAATTGCATTGGAATTAAATACAAAAGGCACATTCCGACTTAAGTACAAGATGACTGACTCTTCTTACTGTCTATGTTTTGAACCATTCCTGTGAAACTAGTTATAGATTCCGATGCTTCATTCCAGGTTTACTGTGTCCCTTGGACCTTCTTATTGACGATGAAACACAGAAATTGCATCGGAATTAAATACAAAAGGCACAATGCCGACTTAAGTACAAGAAGACTGACGCTTCTTACTGTCTATGTTTTTAACCATCGCTGAGACACTAGTTATAGATTCCGATGATTCACTCCAGGTTTACTGTATCCCTTTCACCTTCTTATTGACGATGAAACACGGCAATTGCATCGGAATTAAATACAAAAGGCACAATGCCGACTTAAGTACAGGAAGACTGACTCTTCTTACTGACTATGTTTTGAACTATTCCTGTGACACTAGTTATAGATTCCGATGCTTCACTCCCGGTTTACTGTATCCCTTGGACCTCCTTATTGACGATGAAACACAGAAATTGCATCGGAATTAAATACAAAAGGCACAATGCCGACTTAACTACAAGAAGACTGACTCTTCTTACTGACTATGTTTTGAACCATTCCTGTGACAATAGTTATAGTTTCCGATGCTTCACTTCAGGTTTACTGTATCCCTCTGACCTTCTTACTGACGATGAAACACAGAAATTGCATCTTAATTAAATACAAACAGCACATTCCGACTTAAGTACAAGATGACTGACTCTTCTTACTGTCTATGTTTTGAACCATTCCTGTGACTCTAGTTACGGATTCCGATGCTTCACTTCAGGTTTACTGTATCCCTCTGACCTTCTTACTGACGATGAAACACAGAAATTGCATCTTAATTAAATACAAAATGCACAATGCCGACTTAAGTACAAGAAGACTCACTTTTCTTACTGTCTATGATTTGAACCATTCCTGTGACAGTAGTTATAGATTCCGATGCTTAACTTCAGCTTTACTGTATCCCTCTGACCTTCTTATTGACGATGAAACACAGAAATTGCATCGGAATGAAATACAAAAGGCACAATGCCAACTTAAGTACAAGAAGACCGACTCTTCTTATTGACTATGTTTTGAACCATTCCTGTGACACTAGTTATAGGTTCCGATGCTTCACTCCCGTTTTACTATATCCCTTGGACCTTCTTATTGACGATGAAACACAGAAATTGCATCGGAATTAAATACAAAAGGCACAATGCCGACTTAACTACAAGAAGACTGACGCTTCTTACTGTCTATGTTTTGAACCATTCCTGTGACACTAGTTATAGATTCCGATGCTTCACTTCAGATTTACTGTATCCCCCTGACCGTCGTATTGACGATGAACAAAGAAAATGCATCGGAATTAAATACAAAAGGCACAATGCCGACTCAAGTACAAGACGACTGGCTCTTCTTCCTGTCAATGCATTGAACCATTCCTGTGACACCAGTTATAGATTCAGATGCTTCACTTCAGGTTTACTGTATCCAGCTGACCTTCTTATTGACGATGAAACACAGAAATTGCATCGGAATTAAATACAAAAGGCACCATGGCAAGTTAAGTACAAGAAGACCGACTCTTCTTACTGTCTATGTTTTGAACCATTACTGTGACACTAGTCTTACATTCCGATGCTTCACTCCAGGTTTACTGTATCCATCTGACCTCCTTATTGACGATGAAACACAGAAATTGCATCTTAATTGAATACAAAGGGCACAATGCCGACTTGGGCACAAGATGACTGCCTCTTCTTACTGTCTGTGCTTTGAACCATTCCTGTGGCACTAGTTGTGGATTCCGATGCTTCACTTCAGGTTCACTGTATCCCTCTGACCTTCTTATTGACGATGAAACACAGAAATTGCATCGGAATTATATAGAAAACGCACAATGACGACTTAGGTACAAGAAGACTGACTCTTCTTACTGTCTATGTTTTGAACCATTCCTGTGACACTAGTTATGGATTCCGATGCTTCACTTCAGGTTTGCTGTATCCCTCTGACCTTCTTACTGACGATGAAACACAGAAATTGCATCTTAATTAAATACAAAAGGCACTATGCCGACTTAAGCACAAGAAGACTGACTCTTCTTACTGTCTATGTTTTGAACCATTCCTGTGACAGTAGTTATAGATTCCGATGCTTAAGTTCAGGTTTACTGTATCCCTCTGACCTTCTTATTGACGATGAAACACAGAAATTGCATCGTTATTAAATACTGAAGGCACAATGCCGACTTAAGTACAAGAAGACTGACTCTTCTTATTGACTATGATTTGAACCATTCCTGTGACACTAGTTATAGATTCCGATGCTTTACTCCCGGTTTACTGTGTCCCTTGGACCTTCTTATTGACGATGAAAAACAGAAATTGCATCGGAATTAAATACAAAAGGCACAATGCCGACTTAACTACAAGAAGACTGACTCTTCTTACTGACTATGTTTGAACCATTCCTGTGACACTAGTTATAGTTTCCGATGCTTCACTTCAGGTTTACTGTATCCCTCTGACCCTCTTATTGACGATGAAACACAGAAATTGCATTGGAATTAAATACAAAAAGCACAATGCCGACTGTAGTACAAGAAGACTGACTCTTCTTACTGTCTATGTTTTGAACCATTGCTGTGGCACTAGTTATAGATTCCGATGCTTCACTTCAGATTTACTGTATCCCCCTGACCGTCGTATTGACGATGAACACAGAAAATGCATCGGAATTAAATACAAAAGGCACAATGCCGACTTAAGTACAAGAAGACTGATTCTTCTTACCGACTATGTTTGATTCATTCCTGTGACACTAGTTATAGATTCTGATGCTTCAGTCCAGGTTTACTGTATCCCTTGGACATTCTTATTGACGATGAAACACAGAAATTGCATCGGAATTCAATACAAAAGGCACAATGCCGACTTAAGTTCAAGATGACTGATTCTTCTTACCGACTATGTTTTGATTCATTCCTGTGACACTAGTTATAGATTTCGATGCTTCACTCCCAGTTTACTGTATCCCTCTGACCTTCTTATTGACGATGAATCACAGAAATTGCATCGGAATTATATAGAAAAGGCACAATGCCGACATAGGTACAAGAAGACTGACTCTTCATACTGTCTATGTTTTGAACCATTCCTGTGACACTAGTTATGGATTCCGATGCTTTACTTCAGGTTCACTGTATCCCTCTGACCTTCTTAATGACGATGAAACACAGAAATTGCATCTGAATTATATAGAAAAGGCACAATGCCAACTTAGGTACAAGAAGACTGACTGTACTTACTGTCTAAGTTTTGAACCATTCCTGTGACACTAGTTATAGATTCCGATGCTTCACTTCAGGTTTACTGTATCCCTCAGACCTTCTTACTGACGATGAAACACAGAAATTGCATCTGAATTAAATACAAAAGGGACAATGCCGACTTAAGTACAAGAAGACTGACTCTTCTTACTGACTATGATTTCAACCAATCCTGTGTCACTAGTTATAGATTCCGATGCTTCACTTCAGGTTTACTGTATCCTTTCTACCTTCTTATTGACGATAAAACACAGAAATGGTGTCGGAATTAAATACAGAAGGCACAAAGCCGACTTAAGTACAAGAAGACTGACTCTTCTTACTGTCTATGTTTTGAACCATTCCTGTGACACTAGTTATAGATTCCGATGCTTCACTCCACGTTTACTGTGTCCCTTGGACCTTCTTATTGACGATGAAACACAGAAATTGCATCGGAATTAAATACAAAAGGGACAATGCCGACTTAAGTACAAGAAGACTGACTCTTCTTACTGACTATGATTTCAGCCAATCCTGTGTCACTAGTTATAGATTCCGATGCTTCACTTCAGGTTTACCGTATCCCTTGGACCTTCTTAATGACGATGAAACACAGAAATTGCATCTTAATTAAATACAAAACGCACAATGCCGACTTAAGTACAAGAAGACTCACTTTTCTTACTGTCTATGATTTGAACCATTCCTGTGACAGTAGTTATAGATTCCGATGCTTAACTTCAGCTTTACTGTATCCCTCTGACCTTCTTATTGACGATGAAACACAGAAATTGCATCGGAATTAAATACTAAAGGCACAATGCCAACTTAAGTACAAGAAGACCGACTCTTCTTATTGACTATGCTTTGAACCATTCCTGTGACACTAGTTATAGGTTCCGATGCTTCACTCCCGGTTTACTATATCCCTTGGACCTTCTCATTGACGATGAAACACAGAAAATGCAACGGAATTAAATACAAAAGGCACAATGCCAACTTAACTACATGAAGAATGACTCTTCTTACTGACTATGCTTTGAACCATTCCTGTGACACTAGTTATAGTTTCCGATACTTCACTTCAGGTTTACTGTATCCCTCTGACCCTCTTATTGACGATGAAACACAGAAATTGCATTGGAATTAAATACAAAATGCACATTCCGACTTAAGTACAAGATGACTGTCTCTTCTTACTGTCTATGTTTTTAACCATTCCTGTGAAACTAGTTATAGATTCCGATGCTTCATTCCAGGTTTCCTGTGTCCCTTGGACCTTCTTCTTGACGATGAAACACAGAAATTGCATCGGAATTAAATACAAAAGGCACAATGCCGACTTAAGTACAAGAAGACTGACGCTTCTTACTGTCTATGTTTTGAACCATTCCTGTGACACTAGTTATAGATTCCGATGCTTCACTTCAGATTTACTGTATCCCCCTGACCGTCGTATTGACGATGAACAAAGAAAATGCATCGGAATTAAATACAAAAGGCACAATGCCGACTCAAGTACAAGACGACTGGCTCTTCTTCCTGTCAATGCATTGAACCATTCCTGTGACACCAGTTATAGATTCAGATGCTTCACTTCAGGTTTACTGTATCCAGCTGACCTTCTTATTGACGATGAAACACAGAAATTGCATCGGAATTAAATACAAAAGGCACAATGCCGACTTAACTACAAGAAGACTGACTCTTCTTATTGACTATGCTTTGAACCATTCCTGTGACACTAGTTATAGGTTCCGATGCTTCACTCCCGGTTTACTATATCCCTTGGACCTTCTTATTGACGATGAAACACAGAAATAGCATCGGAATTAAATACAAAAGGCACAATGCCGACTTAAGTACAAGAAGACTGACGCTTCTTACTGTCTATGTTTTGAACCATTCCTGTGACACTAGTTATAGATTCCGATGCTTCACTTCAGATTTACTGTATCCCCCTGACCGTCGTATTGACGATGAACAAAGAAAATGCATCGGAATTAAATACAAAAGGCACAATGCCGACTCAAGTACAAGACGACTGGCTCTTCTTCCTGTCAATGCATTGAACCATTCCTGTGACACCAGTTATAGATTCAGATGCTTCACTTCAGATTTACTGTATCCAGCTGACCTTCTTATTGACGATGAAACACAGAAATTGCATCGGAATTAAATACAAAAGGCACAATGCCGACTTAACTACAAGAAGACTGACTCTTCTTACTGACTATGTTTTGAACCATTCCTGTGACAACAGTTATGGATTCCGATGCTTCACTTCAGGTTTACTGTATCCCTCTGACCTTCTTACTGACGATGAAACACAGAAATTGCATCTTAATTAAATACAAAATGCACAATGCCGACTTAAGTACAAGAAGACTCACTTTTCTTACTGTCTATGATTTGAACCATTCCTATGACAGTAATTATAGATTCCGATGCTTAACTTCAGCTTTACTGTATCCCTCTGACCTTCTTATTGACGATGAAACACAGAAATTGCATCGGAATGAAATACAAAAGGCACAATGCCAACTTAAGTACAAGAAGACCGACTCTTCTTATTGACTACGTTTTGAACCATTCCTGTGACACTAGTTATAGGTTCCGATGCTTCACTCCCGGTTTACTATATTCCTTGGACCTTCTTATTGACGATGAAACATAGAAATTGCATCGGAATTAAATACAAAAGGCACAATGCCGACTTAAGTACAAGAAGACTGACGCTTCTTACTGTCTATGTTTTGAACCATTCCTGTGACACTAGTTATAGATTCCGATGCTTCACTTCAGATTTACTGTATCCCCCTGACCGTCGTATTGACGATGAACAAAGAAAATGCATCGGAATTAAATACAAAAGGCACAATGCCGACCCAAGTACAAGACGACTGGCTCTTCTTCCTGTCAATGCATTGAACCATTCCTGTGACACCAGTTATAGATTCAGATGCTTCACTTCAGGTTTACTGTATCCAGCTGACCTTCTTATTGACGATGAAACACAGAAATTGCATCGGAATTAAATACAAAAGGCACAATGCCGACTTAACTACAAGAAGACTGACTCTTCTTACTGACTATGCTTTGAACCATTCCTGTGACAACAGTTATGGATTCCGATGCTTCACTTCAGGTTTACTGTATCCCTCTGACCTTCTTACTGACGATGAAACACAGAAATTGCATCTTAATTAAATACATAATGCACAATGCCGACTTAAGTACAAGAAGACTCACTTTTCTTACTGTCTATGATTTGAACCATTCCTATGACAGTAATTATAGATTCCGATGCTTAACTTCAGCTTTACTGTATCCCTCTGACCTTCTTATTGACGACGAAACACAGAAATTGCATCGGAATGAAATACAAAAGGCACAATGCCAACTTAAGTACAAGAAGACCGACTCTTCTTATTGACTACGTTTTGAACCATTCCTGTGGCACTAGTTATAGGTTCCGATGCTTCACTCCCGGTTTACTATATCCCTTGGACCTTCTTATTGACGATGAAACACAGAAATTGCATCGGAATTAAATACAAAAGGCACAATGCCGACTTAACTACAAGAAGCCTGACTCTTCTTACTGACTATGCTTTGAACCATTCCTGTGACACTAGTTATAGTTTCCGATACTTCACTTCAGGTTTACTGTATCCCTCTGACCCTCTTATTGACGATGAAACACAGAAATTGCATTGGAATTAAATACAAAAGGCACATTCCGACTTAAGTACAAGATGACTGACTCTTCTTACTGTCTATGTTTTGAACCATTCCTGTGAAACTAGTTATAGATTCCGATGCTTCATTCCAGGTTTACTGTGTCCCTTGGACCTTCTTATTGACGATGAAACACAGAAATTGCATCGGAATTAAATACAAAAGGCACAATGCCGACTTAAGTACAAGAAGACTGACGCTTCTTACTGTCTATGTTTTGAACCATTCCTGTGACACTAGTTATAGATTCCGATGCTTCACTTCAGATTTACTGTATCCCCCTGACCGTCGTATTGACGATGAACAAAGAAAATGCATCGGAATTAAATACAAAAGGCACAATGCCGACTCATGCACAAGACGACTGGCTCTTCTTCCTGTCAATCCATTGAACCATTCCTGTGACACCAGTTATAGATTCAGATGCTTCACTTCAGGTTTACTGTATCCAGCTGACCTTCTTATTGACGATGAAACACAGAAATTGCATCGGAATTAAATACAAAAGGCACCATGGCGAGTTAAGTACAAGAAGACCGACTCTTCTTACTGTCTATGTTTTGAACCATTACTGTGACACTAGTCTTACATTCCGATGCTTCACTCCAGGTTTACTGTATCCATCTGACCTCCTTATTGACGATGAAACACAGAAATTGCATCTTAATTGAATACAAAAGGCACAATGCCGACTTGGGCACAAGATGACTGCCTCTTCTTGCTGTCTGTGCTTTGAACCATTCCTGTGACACTAGTTGTGGATTCCGATGCTTCACTTCAGGTTCACTGTATCCCTCTGACCTTCTTATTGACGATGAAACACAGAAATTGCATCGGAATTATATAGAAAACGCACAATGACGACTTAGGTACAAGAAGACTGACTCTTCTTACTGTCTATGTTTTGAACCATTCCTGTGACACTAGTTATGGATTCCGATGCTGCACTTCAGGTTTACTGTATACCTCTGACCTTCTTACTGACGATGAAACACAGAAATTGCATCTTAATTAAATACAAAAGGCACAATGCCGACTTAAGCACAAGAAGACTGACTCTTCTTACTGTCTATGCTTTGAACCATTCCTGTGACAGTAGTTACAGATTCCGATGCTTAAGTTCAGGTTTACTGTATCCCTCTGACCTTCTTATTTACGATGAAACACAGAAATTGCATCGGAATTAAATACTAAAGGCACAATGCCGACTTAAGTACAAGAAGACTGACTCTTCTTATTGACTATGATTTGAACCATTCCTGTGACACTAGTTATAGATTCCGATGCTTCACTCCCGGTTTACTGTGTCCCTTGGACCTTCTTATTGACGATGAAACACAGAAATTGCATCGGAATTAAATACAAAAGGCACAATGCCGACTCAAGTACAAAACGACTGGCTGTTCTTCCTGTCAATGCTTTGAGCCATTCCTATGACACTAGTTATAGATTCCGATGCTTCACTTCAGGTTTACTGTATCCCTCTGACCTTCATATTGACGATAGAACAATGAAATTGCATCTGAATTAAATACAAAAGAGACAATGCCGACTTAAGTACAAGAATACTGACTCTTCTTACTGACTATGATTTCAACCAATCCTGTGTCACAAGTTATAGATTCCGATGCTTCACTTCAGGTTTACTGTATCCCTTGGACCTTCTTATTGACGACGAAACACAGAAATGGTATCGGAATTAAATACAGAAAGCACAATGCCGACTTAAGTACAAGAAGACTGACTCTTCTTACTGTCTATGTTTTGAACCTTTCCTGTGACACTAGTTATAAATTCCGATGCTTCACTCCAGGTTTACTGTATCCCTTGGACCTTCTTATTGACGATGAAACACAGAAATTGCATCGGAATGAAATACAAAGGGCACAATGACTACTTAAGTAGAAGAAGACTGACTCTTCTAACTGACTATGTTTTGAACCTTTCCTGTGACACTAGTTATAGATTCCGATGCTTCACTTCAGGTTTAATGTATCCCTTGGACCTTCTTGTTGACGATGAAACACAGAAATTGCATCGGAATTAAATACAAAAGGCACAATGCCGACTTAGGTACAAGAAGATTGACTCTTCTTACTGATTATGCTTTGAACCATTCCTGTGACACTACTTATAGATATCGATGCTTCACTCCAGGTTTACTGTATCCCTTGGACCTTCTTATTGACGATGAAACACAGAAATTGCATCGGAATTATTGGAAAAGGCACAATGCCGACATAAGTACAAGAAGACTGACTCTTCCTACTGTCTATGTTTTGAACCATTCCTGTGACACTAGTAACAGATTCCGATGCTTCACTTCAGGTTTAATGTATCCCTTGGACCTTCTTGTTGACGATGAAACACAGAAATTGCATCGGAATTAAATACAAAAGGCACAGTGCCGACTTAAGTACAAGAAGACTGATTCTTCTTACCGACTATGTTTGATTCATTCCTGTGACACTAGTTATAGATTCTGATGCTTCAGTCCAGGTTTACTGTATCCCTTGGACATTCTTATTGACGATGAAACACAGAAATTGCATCGGAATTTAATACAAAAGGCACAATGCCGACTTAAGTTCAAGATGACTGATTCTTCTTACCGACTATGTTTTGATTCATTCCTGTGACACTAGTTATAGATTTCGATGCTTCACTCCCAGTTTACTGTATCCCTCTGGCCTTCTTATTGACGATGAATCACAGAAATTGCATCGGAATTATATAGAAAAGGCACAATGCCGACATAGGTACAAGAAGACTGACTCTTCATACTGTCTATGATTTGAACCATTCCTGTGACACTAGTTATGGATTCCGATGCTTTACTTCAGGTTCACTGTATCCCTCTGACCTGCTTAATGACGATGAAACACAGAAATTGCATCTGAATTATATAGAAAAGGCACAATGCCAACTTAGGTACAAGAAGACTGACTGTACTTACTGTCTATGTTTTGAACCATTCCTGTGACACTAGTTATAGATTCCGATGCTTCACTTCAGGTTTACTGTATCCCTCAGACCTTCTTACTGACGATGAAACACAGAAATTGCATTTGAATTAAATACAAAAGGGACAATGCCGACTTAAGTACAAGAAGACTGACTCTTCTTACTGACTATGATTTCAACCAATCCTGTGTCACTAGTTATAGATTCCGATGCTTCACTTCAGGTTTACTGTATCCTTTGGACCTTCTTATTGACGATGAAACACAGAAATAGTGTCGGAATTAAATACAGAAGGCACAATGCCGACTTAAGTACAAGAAGACTGACTCTTCTTACTGTCTATGTTTTGAACCATTCCTGTGACACTAGTTATAGATTCCGATGCTTCACTCCACGTTTACTGTGTCCCTTGGACCTTCTTATTGACGATGAAACACAGAAATTGCATCGGAATTAAATACAAAAGTGACATTGCCGACTTAAGTACAAGAAGACTGACTCTTCTTACTGACTATGATTTCAGCCAATCCTGTGTCACTAGTTATAGATTCCGATGCTTCACTTCAGTTTTACTGTATCCCTTGGACCTTCTTAATGACGATGAAACACAGAAATTGCATCGGAATTAAATAGAAAAGGCACAATGCCGACTTAAGTACAAGAAGACTGACTCTTCCTACTGTCTATGATTTGAACCATTCCAGTGACACTAGTTTTAGATTCCGATTCTTCACTTCAGGTTTGCTGTATCCCTCAGACCTCCTTATTGACGATGAGAAACAGAAATTGCATCGGAATTAAATACAAAAGGCGCAATGCCGACTTAAGTACAAGAAGACTGACTCTTCTTACTGACTGAATTTGGAACCATTCCTGTGACACTAGTTATAGATTCCGATGCTTCACTTCAGGTTTACTGTATCCCTTGGACCTTCTTATTGACGACAAAACACAGAAATTGCATCGTAATTAAATACAAAAGGCACAATGCCGACGTAAGTACAAGAAGACTGCCTCTTCTTACTGTCTATGTTTGAACCATTCCTATGACACTAGTTATTGATTCCGATGCTTCACTTCAGGTTTACTGTATCCCTCAGACCTTCTTATTGACGATGAACCACAGAAATTGCATCGGAATAAAATACAAGAGGCACAATGCCGACTTAAGTACAAGAAGACTGACTCTTCCTACTGTCTGTGTTTTGAACCATTCCTGTGACACTACTTATAGATTCCGATGCTTCACTCCAGGTTTACTGTATCCCTTGGACCTTCTTATTGACGATGAAACACAGACATTGCATCGGAATTGAATAGAAAAGGCAGAATGCCGACACAAGTACAAGAAGACTGACTCTTCCTACTGTCTATGTTTTGAACCATTCCTGTGACACTAGTTACAGATTCCGATGCTTCACTTCAGGTTTAATGTATCCCTTGGACCTTCTTGTTGACGATGAAACACAGAAATTGCATCGGAATTAAACACAAAAGGCACAATGCCGACTTAAGTACAAGAAGACTGATTCTTCTTACCGACTATGTTTGATTCATTCCTGTGACACTAGTTATAGATTCCGATGCTTCAGTCCAGGTTTACTGTATCGCTTGGACCTTGTTATTGACGAAGAATCACAGAAATTACATCGCAATTTAATACAAAAGGCACAATGCCGACTTAAGTACAAGAAGACTGACTCTTCTTACTGACTATGCTTTGAACCATTCCTGTGTCACTAGTTATAGATTCCGATGCTTCACTCCCAGTTTACTGTATCCCTTGGACCCTCTTATTGACGATGAAACACAGAAATTGCATCGGAATTAAATACAAAAGCACAATGCCGACTTAAGTACAAGAAGATTGACTCTTCTTACTAACTATGATTTGAACCATTCCGGTGACACTAGTTATAGATTCCGATGCTTCACTCCAGGTTTACCGTATCCATCTGACCTCCTTATTGACGATGAAACACAGAAATTGCATCTTAATTGAATACAAAAGGTACAATGCCGACTTAGGTACAAGACGACTGTTTCTTCTTACCGACTATGTTTGATTCATTCCTGTGACACTAGTTATAGATTCCGATGCTTCCGTCCATGTTTACTGTATCCCTTGGACCTTGTTATTGACGATGAAACACAGAAATTGCATCGGAATTTAATACAAAAGGCACAATGCCGACTTAAGTACAAGAAGACTGACTCTTCTTACTGACTATGCTTTGAACCATTCCTGTGACACTAGTTATAGATTCCGATGCTTCACTTCAGGTTTAATGTATCCCTTGGACCTTTATGTTGACGATGAATCACAGAAATTGCATCTTAATTAAATAGAAAAGGCACATTCCGACTTAAGTACAAGATGACTGACTCTTCTTACTGTCTATGTTTTGAACCATTCCTGTGAAACTAGTTATAGATTCCGATGCTTTACTCCAGGTTTACTGTGTCCCTTGGACCTTCTTATTGACGATGAAACACAGTAATTTCATCGGAATTAAATACAAAAGGCACAATGCCGACTTAAGTACAAGAAGACTGACTCTTCTTACTGTCTATGTTTCGAACCATTCCTGTGACTCTAGTTATGGATTCCGATGCTTCACTTCAGGTTTACTGTATCCCTCTGACCTTCTTACTCACGATGAAACACAGAAATTGCATCTTAATTAAATACAAAATACACAATGCCGACTTAAGTACAAGAAGACTCACTCTTCTTACTGTCTATGATTTGAACCATTCCTGTGACAGTAGTTATAGATTCCGATGCTTAATTTCAGCTTTACTGTATCCCTCTGACCTTCTTATTGACGATGAAACACAGAAATTGCATCGGACTGAAATACAAAAGGCAAAATGCCGACTTAAGTACAAGAAGACCGACTCTTCATATTGACTATGTTTTGAACCATTCCTGTGACACTAGTTACAGGTTCCGATGCTTCACTCCCGGTTTACTATATCCCTTGGACCTTCTTATTGACGATGAAACACAGAAATTGCATCGGAATTATATACAAAAGGCACAATGCCGACTTAAGTACAAGAAGACTGACTCTTCCTACTGTCTGTGTTTTGAACCATTCCTGTGACACTACTTATAGATTCCGATGCTTCACTCCAGGTTTACTGTATCCCTTGGACCCTCTCATTGACGATGAAACACAGAAATTGCATCGGAATTAAATACAAAAGCACAATGCCGACTTAAGTACAAGAAGATTGACTCTTCTTACTGACTATGATTTGAACCATTCCTGTGACACTAGTTATAGATTCCGATGCTTCACTCCAGGTTTACCGTATCCATCTGACCTCCTTATTGACGATGAAACACAGAAATTGCATCTTAATTGAATACAAAAGGTACAATGCCGACTTAGGTACAAGACGACTGATTCTTCTTACCGACTATGTTTGATTCATTCCTGTGACACTAGTTATAGATTCCGATGCTTCCGTCCAGGTTTACTGTATCCCTTGGACCTTGTTATTGACGATGAAACACAGAAATTGCATCGGAATTTAATACAAAAGGCACAATGCCGACTTAGGTACAAGAAGACTGACTCTTCTTACTGACTATGCTTTGAACCATTCCTGTGACACTAGTTATAGATTCCGATGCTTCACTCCAGGTTTACCGTATCCCTTGCACATCCTTGTTGACGATGAAACACAGAAATTGCATCGGAATGAAATATAAAAGGCACAATGCCGACATAAGTACAAGAAGACTGACTCTTCCTACTGTCTATGATTTGAACCATTCCTGTGACACTAGTTATAGATTCCGATGCTTCACTTCAGGTTTAATGTATCCCTTGGACCTTTATGTTGACGATGAATCACAGAAATTGCATCTTAATTAAATACAAAAGGCACATTCCGACTTAAGTACAAGATGACTGACTCTTCTTACTGTCTATGTTTTGAACCATTCCTGTGAAACTAGTTATAGATTCCTATGCTTCACTCCAGGTTTACTGTGTCCCTTGGACCTTCTTATTGACGATGAAACACAGTAATTTCATCGGAATTAAATACAAAAGGCACAATGCCGACTTAAGTACAAGAAGACTGACTCTTCTTACTGTCTATGTTTCGAACCATTCCTGTGACTCTAGTTATGGATTCCGATGCTTCACTTCAGGTTTACTGTATCCCTCTGACCTTCTTACTCACGATGAAACACAGAAATTGCATCTTAATTAAATACAAAATGCACAATGCCGACTTAAGTACAAGAAGACTCACTCTTCTTACTGTCTATGATTTGAACCATTCCTGTGACAGTAGTTATAGATTCCGATGCTTAATTTCAGCTTTACTGTATCCCTCTGACCTTCTTATTGACGATGAAACACAGAAATTGCATCGGAATGAAATACAAAAGGCACAATGCCGACTTAAGTACAAGAAGACCGACTCTTCATATTGACTATGATTTGAACCATTCCTGTGACACTAGTTACAGGTTCCGATGCTTCACTCCCGGTTTACTATATCCCTTGGACCTTCTTATTGACGATGAAACACAGAAATTGCATCGGAATTATATACAAAAGGCACAATGCCGACTTAACTACAAGAAGACTGACTCTTCTTACTGACTATGCTTTGAACCATTCCTGTGACACTAGTTATAGTTTCCGATACATCACTTCAGGCTTACTGTATCCCTCTGACCCTCTTATTGACGATGAAACACAGAAATTGCATTGGAATTAAATACAAAAGGCACATTGCGACTGAAGTACAAGATGACTGACTCTTCTTACTGTCTATGTTTTGAACCATTCCTGTGAAACTAGTTATAGATTCCGATGCTTCATTCCAGGTTTACTGTGTCCCTTGGACCTTATTATTGACGATGAAACACAGAAATTGCATTGGAATTAAATACAAAATGCACAATGGAGAGTTAAGTACAAGAAGACCGTCTCTTCTTACTGTCTATGTTTTGAACCATTACTGTGACACTAGTCTTACATTCCGATGCTTCACTCCAGGTTTACTGTATCCATCTGACCTCCTTATTTACGTTGAAACACAGAAATTGCATCTTAATTGAATACAAAAGGCACAATGCCGAATTAGGCATAAGATGACTGACTCTTCTAACTGTCTGTGTTTTGAACCATTCCTGTGACTCTAGTTATGGATTCCGATGCTTCACTTCAGGTTCACTGTACCCTCTGACCTTCTTATTGGCGATGAAACACAGAAATTGCATCGGAATTATAAAGAAAATTCACAATGCCGACTTAGGTACAAGAAGACTGACTCCTCTTACTGTCTATGATTTGAACCATTCCTGTGACACTAGTTATAGATTCCGATGCTTCACTTCAGGTTTACTGTATCCCTCTGACCTTCTTACTGACGATGAAACACAGAAATTGCATCTTAATTAAATACAAAATGCACAATGCCAACATAAGTACAAGAAGACTCACTCTTCTTACTCTCTATGATTTGAACCATTCCTGTGACAGTAGTTATATATTCTGATGCTTAACTTCAGGTTTACTGTATCCCTCTGACCCTCTTATTGACGATGAAACACAGAAATTGCATTGGAATTAAATACAAAAGGCACATTCCGACTTATGTGCAAGATGACTGACTCTTCTTACTGTCTATGTTTTGAACCATGCCTGTGAAACTAGTGTAGATTCCGATGCTTCACTCCAGGTTCACTGTATCCCTCTGACCTTCTTATTGGCGATGAAACACAGAAATTGCATCGGAATTATAAAGAAAAGGCACAATGCCGACTTAGGTACAAGAAGACTCACTCTTCTTACTGTCTATGATTTGAACCATTCCTGTGACAATAGTTATAGATTCCGATGCTTCACTCAGGTTTACTGTATCCCTCTGACCTTCTTACTGACGATGAAACACAGAAATTGCATCTTAATTAAATACAAAAGGCACAATGCCGTCTTAAGTACATGAAGACTGACTCTTCTTACTGTCTATGTTTTGAACCATTCCTGTGACAGTAGTTATAGATTCCGATGCTTAACTTCATGTTTACAGTATCCCTCTGACCTTCTTATTGACGATGAAACACAGAAATTACATCGGAATTAAATACAAAAGGCACAATGCCGACTTCAGAACAAGAATACTGACTCTTCTTACTGTCTATGATTTTAACCATCGCTGAGACGCTAGTTACAGATTCCGATGCTTCACTCCAGGTTTACTGTATCCCTTGGACCATCTTATTGACGATGGAACACAGAAATTGCATCTGAATTAAATACAAATGGGACAATGCCGACTTAAGTACAATATTACTGACTCTTCTTACTGACTATGATTTCAACTAATCCTGTGTCACTAGTTATAGATTCCGTTGCTTCCCTTCAGGTTTACTGTATCCCTTGGACTTTCTTATTGACGATGAAACACAGAAATGATATCGGAATTAAATACAGAAGGCACAATGCCGACTTAAGTACAAGAAGACTGACTCTTCTTACTGTCTATGTTTTGAACCATTCCAGTGACACTAGTTATAAATTCCGATGCTTCACTCCTGGTTTACTGTATCCCTTGGACCTTGTTAATGACGATGAAACACAGAAATTGCATCGGAATTAAATACAAAGGGCACAATGTCGACTTAAGTACAAGAAGACTGACTCGTCTTACTGTCTATGTTTGAACCATTCCTATGACACTAGTTATAGATTCCGATGCTTCACTTCAGGTTTACTGTATCCCTCAGACCTTCTTATTGACGATGAAACACAGAAATTGCATCGGAATTGAATAGAAAAGGCACAATGCTGACATAAGTACAAGAAGACTGACTCTTCCTACTGTCTATGTTTTGAACCATTCCTGTGACACTAGTTACAGATTCCGATGCTTCACTTCAGGTTTAATGTATCCCTTGGACCTTTTTGTTGACGATGAATCACAGAAATTGCATCTTAATTAAATGCAAAAGGCACATTCCGACTTAAGTACAAGATGACTGACTCTTCTTACTGTCTATGTTTTGAACCATTCCTGTGAAACTAGTTATAGATTCCGATGCTTCACTCCAGGTTTACTGTGTCCCTCTGACCCTCTTATTGACGATGAAACACAGAAATTGCATTGGAATTAAATACAAAAGGCACATTCCGACTGAAGTACAAGATGACTGACTCTTCTTACTGTCTATGTTTTGAACCATTCCTGTGAAACTAGTTATAGATTCCGATGCTTCATTCCAGGTTTACTGTGTCCCTTGGACCTTATTATTGACGATGAAACACAGAAATTGCATTGGAATTAAATACAAAATGCACAATGGCGAGTTAAGTACAAGAAGACCGTCTCTTCTTACTGTCTATGTTTTGAACCATTACTGTGACACTAGTCTTACATTCCGATGCTTCACTCCAGGTTTACTGTATCCATCTGACCTCCTTATTTACGTTGAAACACAGAAATTGCATCTTAATTGAATACAAAAGGCACAATGCCGACTTAGGCATAAGATGACTGACTCTTCTTACTGTCTGTGTTTTGAACCATTCCTGTGACTCTAGTTATGGATTCCGATGCTTCACTTCAGGTTCACTGTATCCCTCTGACCTTCTTATTGGCGATGAAACACAGAAATTGCATCGGAATTATAAAGAAAAGGCACAATGCCGACTTAGGTACAAGCAGACTGACTCTTCTTACTGTCTATGATTTGAACCATTCCTGTGACACTAGTTATAGATTCCGATGCTTCACTTCAGGTTTACTGTATCCCTCTGACCTTCTTACTGACGATGAAACACAGAAATTGCATCTTAATTAAATACAAAATGCACAATGCCAACATAAGTACAAGAAGACTCACTCTTCTTACTGTCTATGATTTGAACCATTCCTGTGACAGTAGTTATATATTCTGATGCTTAACTTCAGGTTTACTGTATCCCTCTGACCGTCTTATTGACGATGAAACACAGAAATTGCATTGGAATTAAATACAAAAGGCACATTCCGACTTATGTGCAAGATGACTGACTCTTCTTACTGTCTATGTTTTGAACCATTCCTGTGAAACTAGTGTAGATTCCGATGCTTCACTCCAGGTTTACTGTGTCCCTTGGACCTTCTTATTGACGATGAAACACAGAAAATGCGTCGGAATTAAATACAAAAGGCACAATGCCGACTCAAGTACAAGACGACTGGCACTTCTTCCTGTCAATGCTTTGAACCATTCCTGTGACCCTAGTTATAGATTCCGATGCTTCACTCAGGTTTACTGTATCCCTCTGACCCTCTTACTGACCATGAAACACAGAAATTGCATCTTATTTATATACAAAAGGCACAATGCCGTCTTAAGTACATGAAGACTGACTCTTCTTACTGTCTATGTTTTGAACCATTCCTGTGACAGTAGTTATAGATTCCGATGCTTGACTTCATGTTTACAGTATCCCTCTGACCTTCTTATTGACGATGAAACACAGAAATTACATCGGAATTAAATACAAAAGGCACAATGCCGACTTCAGAACAAGAATATTGACCCTTCTTACTGTCTATGTTTTTAACCATCGCTGAGACGCTAGTTACACATTCCGATGCTTCACTCCAGGTTTACTGTATCCCTTGGACCATCTTATTGACGATGGAACACAGAAATTGCATCTGAATTAAATACAAATGGGACAATGCCGACTTAAGTACAATATTACTGTCTCTTCTTACTGACTATGATTTCAACTAATCCTGTGTCACTAGTTATAGATTCCGTTGCTTCACTTCAGGTTTACTGTATCCCTTGG
The DNA here is from genome assembly GCF_021461385.2 of Schistocerca piceifrons. Lineage (NCBI taxonomy): Eukaryota > Metazoa > Arthropoda > Insecta > Orthoptera > Acrididae > Schistocerca > Schistocerca piceifrons. The sequence continues at coordinate 5,332,253 of NC_060146.1, read as the reverse complement.
ACCTTCTTATTGACGATGAAACACAGAAATGGTATCGGAATTAAATACAGAAGGCACAATGCCGACTTAAGTACAAGAAGACTGACTCTTCTTACTGTCTATGTTTTGAACCATTCCAGTGACACTAGTTATATATTCCGATGCTTCACTCCAGGTTTACTGTATCCCTTGGACCTTCTTAATGACGATGAAACACAGAAATTGCATCGGAATTAAATGCAAAGGGCACAATGTCGACTTAAGTACAAGAAGACTGACTCGTCTTACTGACTATGTTTGAACCTTTCCTGTGACACTAGTTATAGATTCCGATGCATCACTTCAGGTTTGCTGTATCCCTCAGACCCTCTCATTGACGATGAGAAACAGAAATTGCATCGGAATTAAATACAAAAGGCGCAATGCCGACTTAAGTACAAGAAGACTGACTCTTCTTACTGACTATATTTGGAACCATTCCTGTGACACTAGTTATAGATTCCGATGCTTCACTTCAGGTTTACTGTATCCCTTGGACCTTCTTATTGACGACGAAACACAGAAATTGCATCGTAAGTAAATACAAAAGGCACAATGCCGACTTAAGTACAAGAAGACTGACTCTTCTTACTGTCTATGTTTGAACCATTCCTGTGACACTAGTTATAGATTCCGATGCTTCACTTCAGGTTTACTGTATCCCTCAGACCTTCTTATTGACGATGAAACACAGAAATTGCATCGGAATTGAATAGAAAAGGCACAATGCCGACATAAGTACAAGAAGACTGACTCTTCCTACTGTCTATGTTTTGAACCATTCCTGTGACACTAGTTACAGATTCCGATGCTTCACTTCAGGTTTAATGTATCCCTTGGACCTTCTTGTTGACGATGAAACACAGAAATTGCATCGGAATTAAATACAAAAGGCGCAATGCCGACTTAAGTACAAGAAGACTGATTCTTCTTACCGACTATGTTTGATTCATTCCTGCGACACTAGTTATAGATTCTGATGCTTCACTACAGGTTTACTGTATCCCTTGGACCTTCTTATTGACGATGAAACACAGAAATTGCATCGAAATTTAATACAAAAGGCACAATGCCGACTTAAGTACAAGAAGACTGACTCTTCTTATTGACTATGTTTTGAACCATTCCTGTGACACTAGTTATAGATTCCGATGCTTCACTCCCGGTTTACTGTATCCCTTGGAGCCTCTTATTGACGATGAAACACAGAAATTGCATCGGAATTACATACAAAAGGCACAATGCCGACTTAAGTACAAGAAGATTGACTCTTCTTACCGACTATGTTTTGATTCATTCCTGTGACACTATTTATAGATTTCGATGCTTCACTCCCGGTTTACTGTATCCCTTTGACCTTCTTATTGACGATGAAACACGGCAATTGCATCGGAATTAAATAGAAAAGGCACAATGCCGACTTTAGTACAGGAAGACTGACTCTCCTTACTGACTATGTATTGAACTATTCCTGTGACACTAGTTATAGATTCCGATGCTTCACTCCCGGTTTACTATATCCCTTGGACCTCCTTATTGACGATGAAACACAGAAATTGCATCGGAATTAAATACAAAAGGCACAATGCCGACTTAACTACAAGAAGACTGACTCTTCTTGCTGACTATGTTTGAACCATTCCTGTGACAATAGTTATAGTTTCCGATGCTTCACTTCAGGTTTACTGTATCCCTCTGACCTTCTTACTGACGATGAAACACAGAAATTGCATCTTAATTAAATACAAAAGGCACATTCCGACTTAAGTACAAGATGACTGACTCTTCTTACTGTCTATGTTTTGAACCATTCCTGTGACTCTAGTTATGGATTCCGATGCTTCACTTCAGGTTTACTGTATCCCTCTGACCTTCTTACTGACGATGAAACACAGAAATTGCATCTTAATTAAATACAAAATGCACAATGCCGACTTAAGTACAAGAAGACTCACTTTTCTTACTGTCTATGATTTGAACCATTCCTGTGACAGTAGTTATAGATTCCGATGCTTAACTTCAGCTTTACTGTATCCCTCTGACCTTCTTATTGACGATGAAACACAGAAATTGCATCGGAATGAAATACAAAAGGCACAATGCCAACTTAAGTACAAGAAGACCGACTCCTCTTATTGACTATGTTTTGAACCATTCCTGTGACACTAGTTATAGGTTCCGATGCTTCACTCCCGGTTTACTATATCCCTTGGACCTTCTTATTGACGATGAAACACAGAAATTGCATCGGAATTAAATACAAAAGGCACAATGCCGACTTAACTACAAGAAGACTGACTCTTCTCGCTGACTATGCTTTGAAGCATTCCTGTGACACTAGTTATAGTTTCCGATACTTCACTTCAGGTTTACTGTATCCCTCTGACCCTCTTATTGACGATGAAACACAGAAATTGCATCTTAATTAAATACAAAAGGCACATTCCGACTTAAGTACAAGATGACTGACTCTTCTTACTGTCTATGTTTTGAACCATTCCTGTGAAACTAGTTATAGATTCCGATGCTTCATTCCAGGTTTACTGTGTCCCTTGGACCTTCTTATTGACGATGAAACACAGAAATTGCATCGGAATTAAATACAGAAGGCACAATGCCGACTTAAGTACAAGAAGACTGACGCTTCTTACTGTCTATGTTTTGAACCATTCCTGTGACACTAGTTATAGATTCCGATGCTTCTCTTCAGATTTACTGTATCCCCCTGACCGTCGTATTGACGATGAACAAAGAAAATGCATCGGAATTAAATACAAAAGGCACAATGCCGACTCAAGTACAAGACGACAGGCTCTTCTTCCTGTCAATGCATTGAACCATTCCTGTGACACCAGTTATAGATTCAGATGCTTCACTTCAGGTTTACTGTATCCAGCTGACCTTCTTATTGACGATGAAACACAGAAATTGCATCGGAATTAAATACAAAAGGCACCATGGCGAGTTAAGTACAAGAAGACCGACTCTTCTTACTGTCTATGTTTTGAACCATTACTGTGACACTAGTCTTACATTCCTATGCTTCACTCCAGGTTTACTGTATCCATCTGACCTCCTTATTTACGTTGAAACACAGAAATTGCATCTTAATTGAATACAAAAGGCACAATGCCGACTTAGGCATAAGATGACTGACTCTTCTTACTGTCTGTGTTTTGAACCATTCCTGTGACTCTAGTTATGGATTCCGATGCTTCACTTCAGGTTCACTGTACCCTCTGACCTTCTTATTGGCGATGAAACACAGAAATTGCATCGGAATTATAAAGAAAAGGCACAATGCCGACTTAGGTACAAGAAGACTGACTCCTCTTACTGTCTATGATTTGAACCATTCCTGTGACACTAGTTATAGATTCCGATGCTTCACTTCAGGTTTACTGTATCCCTCTGACCTTCTTACTGACGATGAAACACAGAAATTGCATCTTAATTAAATACAAAATGCACAATGCCAACATAAGTACAAGAAGACTCACTCTTCTTACTGTCTATGATTTGAACCATTCCTGTGACAGTAGTTATATATTCTGATGCTTAACTTCAGGTTTACTGTATCGCTCTGACCCTCTTATTGACGATGAAACACAGAAATTGCATTGGAATTAAATACAAAAGGCACATTCCGACTTATGTGCAAGATGACTGACTCTTCTTACTGTCTATGTTTTGAACCATTCCTGTGAAACTAGTGTAGATTCCGATGCTTCACTCCAGGTTCACTGTATCCCTCTGACCTTCTTATTGGCGATGAAACACAGTAATTGCATCGGAATTATAAAGAAAAGGCACAATGCCGACTTAGGTACAAGAAGACTCACTCTTCTTACTGTCTATGATTTGAACCATTCCTGTGACCCTAGTTATAGATTCCGATGCTTCACTCAGGTTTACTGTATCCCTCTGACCTTCTTACTGACGATGAAACACAGAAATTGCATCTTAATTAAATACAAAAGGCACAATGCCGTCTTAAGTACATGAAGACTGACTCTTCTTACTGTCTATGTTTTGAACCATTCCTGTGACAGTAGTTATAGATTCCGATGCTTAACTTCATGTTTACAGAATCCCTCTGACCTTGTTATTGACGATGAAACACAGAAATTACATCGGAATTAAATACAAAAGGCACAATGCCGACTTCAGACGAAGAATACTGACTCTTCTTACTGTCTATGATTTTAACCATCGCTGAGACGCTAGTTACAGATTCCGATGCTTCACTCCAGGTTTACTGTATCCCTTGGACCATCTTATTGACGATGGAACACAGAAATTGCATCTGAATTAAATACAAATGGGACAATGCCGACTTAAGTACAATATTACTGACTCTTCTTACTGACTATGATTTCAACTAATCCTGTGTCACTAGTTATAGATTCCGTTGCTTTCCTTCAGGTTTACTGTATCCCTTGGACCTTCTTATTGACGATGAAACACAGATATGATATCGGAATTAAATACAGAAGGCACAATGCCGACTTAAGTACAAGAAGACTGACTCTTCTTACTGTCTATGTTTTGAACCATTCCAGTGACACTAGTTATAAATTCCGATGCTTCACTCCAGGTTTACTGTATCCCTTGGACCTTCTTAATGACGATGAAACACAGAAATTGCATCGGAATTAAATACAAAGGGCACAATGTCGACTTAAGTACAAGAAGACTGACTCGTCTTTCTGACTATGTTTGAACCTTTCCTGTGACACTAGTTATAGATTCCGATGCTTCACTTCAGGTTTGCTGTATCCCTCAGACCCTCTCATTGACGATGAGAAACAGAAATTGCATCGGAATTAAATACAAAAGGCGCAATGCCGACTTAAGTACAAGAAGACTGACTCTTCTTACTGACTATATTTGGAACCATTCCTGTGACACTAGTTATAGATTCCGATGCTTCACTTCAGGTTTACTGTATCCCTTGGACCTTCTTATTGACGACGAAACACAGAAATTGCATCGTAAGTAAATACAAAAGGCACAATGCCGACTTAAGTACAAGAAGACTGACTCTTCTTACTGTCTATGTTTGAACCATACCTATGACACTAGTTATAGATTCCGATGCTTCACTTCAGGTTTACTGTATCCCTCAGACCTTCTTATTGACGATGAAACCCAGAAATTGCATCGGAATTGATTAGAAAAGGCACAATGCTGACATAAGTACAAGAAGACTGACTCTTCCTACTGTCTATGTTTTGAACCATTCCTGTGACACTAGTTACAGATTCCGATGCTTCACTTCAGGTTTAATGTATCCCTTGGACCTTTTTGTTGACGATGAATCACAGAAATTGCATCTTAATTAAATACAAAAGGCACATTCCGACTTAAGTACAAGATGACTGACTCTTCTTACTGTCTATGTTTTGAACCATTCCTGTGAAACTAGTTATAGATTCCGATGCTTCACTCCAGGTTTACTGTGTCCCTTGGACCTTCTTATTGACGATGAAACACAGTAATTTCATCGGAATTAAATACAAAAGGCACAATGCCGACTTAAGTACAAGAAGACTGACTCTTCTTACTGTCTATGTTTTGAACCATTCCTGTGACACTAGTTACAGGTTCCGATGCTTCACTCCCGGTTTACTATATCCCCTGGACCTTCTTATTGACGATGAAACACAGAAATTGCATCGGAATTATATACAAAAGGCACAATGCCGACTTAACTACAAGAAGACTGACTCTTCTTACTGACTATGCTTTGAACCATTCCTGTGACACTAGTTATAGTTTCCGATACATCACTTCAGGCTTACTGTATCCCTCTGACCCTCTTATTGACGATGAAACACAGAAATTGCATTGGAATTAAATACAAAAGCACATTCCGACTGAAGTACAAGATGACTGACTCTTCTTACTGTCTATGTTTTGAACCACTCCTGTGAAACTAGTTATAGATTCCGATGCTTCATTCCAGGTTTACTGTGTCCCTTGGACCTTATTATTGACGATGAAACACAGAAATTGCATTGGAATTAAATACAAAAGGTACAATGCCGACTCAAGTACAAGACGACTGGCACTTCTTCCTGTCAATGCTTTGAACCATTCCTGTGACCCTAGTTATAGATTCCGATGCTTCACTCAGGTTTACTGTATCCCTCTGACCCTCTTACTGACGATGAAACACAGAAATTGCATCTTATTTAAATACAAAAGGCACAATGCCGTCTTAAGTACATGAAGACTGACTCTTCTTACTGTCTATGTTTTGAACCATTCCTGTGACAGTAGTTATAGATTCCGATGCTTGACTTCATGTTTACAGTATCCCTCTGACCTTCTTATTGACGATGAAACACAGAAATTACATCGGAATTAAATACAAAAGGCACAATGCCGACTCCAGAACAAGAATATTGACCCTTCTTACTGTCTATGTTTTTAACCATCGCTGAGACGCTAGTTACAGATTCCGATGCTTCACTCCAGGTTTACTGTATCCCTTGGACCATCTTATTGACGATGGAACACAGAAATTGCATCTGAATTAAATACAAATGGGACAATGCCGACTTAAGTACAATATTACTGTCTCTTCTTACTGACTATGATTTCAACTAATCCTGTGTCACTAGTTATAGATTCCGTTGCTTCACTTCAGGTTTACTGTATCCCTTGGACCTTCTTATTGACGATGAAACACAGAAATGGTATCGGAATTAAATACAGAAGGCACAATGCCGACTTAAGTACAAGAAGACTGACTCTTCTTACTGTCTATGTTTTGAACCATTCCAGTGACACTAGTTATAAATTCCGATGCTTCACTCCAGGTTTACTGTATCCCTTGGACCTTCTTAATGACGATGAAACACAGAAATTGCATCGGAATTAAATGCAAAGGGCACAATGTCGACTTAAGTACAAGAAGACTGACTCGTCTTACTGACTATGTTTGAACCTTTCCTGTGACACTAGTTATAGATTCCGATGCATCACTTCAGGTTTGCTGTATCCCTCAGACCCTCTCATTGACGATGAGAAACAGAAATTGCATCGGAATTAAATACAAAAGGCGCAATGCCGACTTAAGTACAAGAAGACTGACTCTTCTTACTGACTATATTTGGAACCATTCCTGTGACACTAGTTATAGATTCCGATGCTTCACTTCAGGTTTACTGTATCCCTTGGACCTTCTTATTGACGACGAAACACAGAAATTGCATCGTAAGTAAATACAAAAGGCACAATGCCGACTTAAGTACAAGAAGACTGACTCTTCTTACTGTCTATGTTTGAACCATTCCTATGACACTAGTTATAGATTCCGATGCTTCACTTCAGGTTTACTGTATCCCTCAGACCTTCTTATTGACGATGAAACACAGAAATTGCATCGGAATTGAATAGAAAAGGCACAATGCCGACATAAGTACAAGAAGACTGACTCTTCCTACTGTCTATGTTTTGAACCATTCCTGTGACACTAGTTACAGATTCCGATGCTTCACTTCAGGTTTAATGTATCCCTTGGACCTTCTTGTTGACGATGAAACACAGAAATTGCATCGGAATTAAATACAAAAGGCGCAATGCCGACTTAAGTACAAGAAGACTGATTCTTCTTACCGACTATGTTTGATTCATTCCTGCGACACTAGTTATAGATTCTGATGCTTCAGTACAGGTTTACTGTATCCCTTGGACCTTCTTATTGACGACGAAACACAGAAATTGCATCGAAATTTAATACAAAAGGCACAATGCCGACTTAAGTACAAGAAGACTGACTCTTCTTATTGACTATGCTTTGAACCATTCCTGTGACACTAGTTATAGATTCCGATGCTTCACTCCCGGTTTACTGTATCCCTTGGAGCCTCTTATTGACGATGAAACACTGAAATTGCATCGGAATTACATACAAAAGGCACAATGCCGACTTAAGTACAAGAAGATTGACTCTTCTTACCGACTATGTTTTGATTCATTCCTGTGACACTATTTATAGATTTCGATGCTTCACTCCCGGTTTACTGTATCCCTTTGACCTTCTTATTGACGATGAAACACGGCAATTGCATCGGAATTAAATAGAATAGGCACAATGCCGACTTTAGTACAGGAAGACTGACTCTTCTTACTGACTATGTTTTGAACTATTCCTGTGACACTAGTTATAGATTCCGATGCTTCACTCCCGGTTTACTATATACCTTGGACCTCCTTATTGACGATGAATTACAGAAATTGCATCGGAATTAAATACAAAAGGCACAATGCCGACTTAACTACAAGAAGACTGACTCTTCTTGCTGACTATGTTTGAACCATTCCTGTGACAATAGTTATAGTTTCCGATGCTTCACTTCAGGTTTACTGTATCCCTCTGACCTTCTTACTGACGATGAAACACAGAAATTGCATCTTAATTAAATACAAAAGGCACATTCCGACTTAAGTACAAGATGACTGACTCTTCTTACTGTCTATGTTTTGAACCATTCCTGTGACTCTAGTTATGGATTCCGATGCTTCACTTCAGGTTTACTGTATCCCTCTGACCTTCTTACTGACGATGAAACACAGAAATTGCATCTTAATTAAATACAAAATGCACAATGCCGACTTAAGTACAAGAAGACTCACTTTTCTTACTGTCTATGATTTGAACCATTCCTGTGACAGTAGTTATAGATTCCGATGCTTAACTTCAGCTTTACTGTATCCCTCTGACCGTCGTATTGACGATGAACAAAGAAAATGCATCGGAATTAAATACAAAAGGCACAATGCCGACTCAAGTACAAGACGACTGGCTCTTCTTCCTGTCAATGCATTGAACCATTCCTGTGACACCAGTTATAGATTCAGATGCTTCACTTCAGGTTTACTGTATCCAGCTGACCTTCTTATTGACGATGAAACACAGAAATTGCATCGGAATTAAATACAAAAGGCACCATGGCGAGTTAAGTACAAGAAGACCGACTCTTCTTACTGTCTATGCTTTGAACCATTACTGTGACACTAGTCTTACATTCCTATGCTTCACTCCAGGTTTACTGTATCCCTCTGACCTCCTTATTGACGATGAAACACAGAAATTGCATCTTAATTGAATACAAAAGGCACAATGCCGACTTGGGCACAAGATGACTACCTCTTCTTACTGTCTGTGCTTTGAACCATTCCTGTGACACTAGTTGTGGATTCCGATGCTTCACTTCAGGTTCACTGTATCCCTCTGACCTTCTTATTGACGATGAAACACAGAAATTGCATCGGAATTATATAGAAAACGCACAATGACGACTTAGGTACAAGAAGACTGACTCTTCTTACTGTCTATGTTTTGAACCATTCCTGTGACACTAGTTATGGATTCCGATGCTTCACTTCAGGTTTACTGTATCCCTCTGACCTTCTTACTGACGATGAAACACAGAAATTGCATCTTGATTAAATACAAAAGGCACAATGCCGACTTAAGCACAAGAAGATTGACTCTTCTTACTGTCTATGTTTTGAACCATTCCTGTGACAGTAGTTATAGATTCCGATGCTTAAGTTCAGGTTTACTGTATCCCTCTGACCTTCTTATTGACGATGAAACACAGAAATTGCATCGGAATTAAATACTAAAGGCACAATGCCGACTTAAGTACAAGAAGACTGACTCTTCTTATTGACTATGATTTAAACCATTCCTGTGACACTAGTTATAGATTCCGATGCTTCACTCCCGGTTTACTGTGTCCCTTGGACCTTCTTATTGACGATGAAACACAGAAATTGCATCGGAATTAAATACAAAAGGCACAATGCCGACTTAACAACAAGAAGACAGACTCTTCTTACTGACTATGTTTGAACCATTCCTGTGACACTAGTTATAGTTTCCGATGCTTCACTTCAGGTTTGCTGTATCCTTCTGACCCTCTTATTCACGATGAAACACAGAAATTGCATTGGAATTAAATACAAAAAGCACAATGCCGACTTTAGTACAAGAAGACTGACTCTTCTTACTGTCTATGTTCTGAACCATTGCTGTGACACTAGTTATAGATTCCGATGGTTCACTTCAGATTTACTGTCTCCCCCTGACCGTCGTATTGACGATGAACACAGAAAATGCATCGGAATTAAATACAAAAGGCACAATGCCGACTCAAGTACAAAACGACTGGCTCTTCTTCCTGTCAATGCTTTGAACCATTCCTATGACACTAGTTATAGATTCCGATGCTTCACTTCAGGTTTACTGTATCCCTCTGACCTTCTTACTGACGATGAAAAACAGAAATTGCATCTTAATTAAATACAAAAGGCACAATGCCGATGTAAGTACATGAAGACTGACTCTTTTTACTGTCTATGTTTTGAACTATTCCTGTGACAGTAGTTATAGATTCCGATGCTTAACTTCAGGCTTACTGTATCCCTCTGACCTGCATATTGACGATAGAACACAGAAATTGCATCTGAATTAAATACAAAAGAGACAATGCCGACTTAAGTACAAGAATACTGACTCTTCTTACTGACTATGATTTCAACCAATCCTGTGTCACTAGTTATAGATTCCGATGCTTCACTTCAGGTTTACTGTATCCCTTGGACCTTCTTATTGAGGACGAAACACAGAAATGGTATCGGAATTAAATACAGAAAGCACAATGCCGACTTAAGTACAAGAAGACTGACTCTTCTTACTGTCTATGTTTTGAACCATTCCTGTGACACTAGTTATAAATTCCGATGCTTCACTCCAGGTTTACTGTATCCCTTGGACCTTCTTATTGACGATGAAACACAGAAATTGCATCGGAATTAAATACAAAGGGCACAATGCCGACTTAAGTAGAAGAAGACTGACTCTTCTTACTGACTATGTTTTGAACCTTTCCTGTGACACTAGTTATAGATTCCGATGCTTCACTTCAGGTTTAATGTATCCCTTGGACCATCTTGTTGACGATGAAACACAGAAATTGCATGGGAATTAAATACAAAAGGCACAATGCCGACTGAGGTACAAGAAGATTGACTCTTCTTACTGATTATGCTTTGAACCATTCCTGTGACACTACTTATAGATATCGATGCTTCACTCCAGGTTTACTGTATCCCTTGGACCTTCTTATTGACGATGAAACACAGAAATTGCATCGGAATTATTGGAAAAGGCACAATGCCGACATAAGTACAAGAAGACTGACTCTTCCTACTGTCTATGATTTGAACCATTCCTGTGACACTAGTTACAGACTCCGATGCTTCGCTTCAGGTTTAATGTATCCCTTGGACCTTCTTGTTGACGATGAAACACAGAAATTGCATCGGAATTAAATACAAAAGGCACAATGCCGACTTAAGTACAAGAAGACTGATTCTTCTTACCGACTATGTTTGATTCATTCCTGTGACACTAGTTATAGATTCTGATGCTTCAGTCCAGGTTTACTGTATCCCTTGGACATTCTTATTGACGATGAAACACAGAAATTGCATCCGAATTTAATACAAAAGGCACAATGCCGACTTAAGTTCAAGATGACTGATTCTTCTTACCGACTATGTTTTGATTCATTCCTGTGACACTACTTATAGATTTCGATGCTTCACTCCCAGTTTACTGTATCCCTCTGACCTTCTTATTGACGATGAATCACAGAAATTGCATCGGAATTATATAGAAAAGGCACAATGCCGACATAGGTACAAGAAGACTGACTCTTCATACTGTCTATGTTTTGAACCATTCCTGTGACACTAGTTATGGATTCCGATGCTTTACTTCAGGTTCACTGTATCCCTCTGACCTTCTTAATGACGATGAAACAGAGAAATTGCATCTGAATTATATAGAAAAGGCACAATGCCAACTTAGGTACAAGAAGACTGACTGTACTTACTGTCTATGTTTTGAACCATTCCTGTGACACTAGTTATAGATTCCGATGCTCCACTTCAGGTTTACTGTATCCCTCAGACCTTCTTACTGACGATGAAACACAGAAATTGCATCTGAATTAAATACAAAAGGGACAATGCCGACTTAAGTACAAGAAGACTGACTCTTCTTACTGACTATGATTTCAACCAATCCTGTGTCATTAGTTATAGATTCCGATGCTTCACTTCAGGTTTACTGTATCCGTTGGACCTTCTTATTGACGATGAAACACAGAAATTGCATCGGAATTAAATACAAAAGGGACAATGCCGACTTAAGTACAAGAAGACTGACTCTTCTTACTGACTATGATTTCAGCCAATCCTGTGTCACTAGTTATAGATTCCGATGCTTCACTTCAGGTTTACTGTATCCCTTGGACCTTCTTAATGACGATGAAACACAGAAATTGCATCGGAATTAAATAGAAAAGGCACAATGCCGACTTAAGTACAAGAAGACTGACTCTTCCTACTGTCTATGATTTGAACCATTCCAGTGACACTAGTTTTAGATTCCGATTCTTCACTTCAGGTTTACTGTATCCCTCAGACCCTCTCATTGACGATGAGAAACAGAAATTGCATCGGAATTAAATACAAATGGCGCAATGCCGACTTAAGTACAAGACGACTGACTCTTCTTACTGACTATATTTGGAACCATTCCTGTGACACTAGTTATAGATTCCGATGCTTCACTTCAGGTTTACTGTATCCCTTGGACCTTCTTACTGACGACGAAACACAGAAATTGCATCGTAATTAAATACAAAAGGCACAATGCCGACGTAAGTACAAGAAGACTGCCTCTTCTTACTGTCTATGTTTGAACCATTCCTATGACACTAGTTATTGATTCCGATGCTTCACTTCAGGTTTACTGTATCCCTCAGACCTTCTTATTGACGATGAACCACAGAAATTGCATCGGAATAAAATACATAAGGCACAATGCCGACATAAGTACAAGAAGACTGACTCTTCCTACTGTCTATGTTTTGAACCATTCCTGTGACACTAGTTACAGATTCCGATGCTTCACTTCAGGTTTAATGTATCCCTTGGACCTTCTTGTTGACGATGAAACACAGAAATTGCATCGGAATTAAATACAAAAGGCGCAATGCCGACTTAAGTACAAGAAGACTGATTCTTCTTACCGACTATGTTTGATTCATTCCTGGGACACTTGTTATAGATTCTGATGCTTCAGTACAGGTTTACTGTATCCCTTGGACCTTCTTATTGACGATGAAACACAGAAATTGCATCGAAATTTAATACAAAAGGCACAATGCCGACTTAAGTACAAGAAGACTGACTCTTCTTATTGGCTATGTTTTGAACCATTCCTGTGACACTAGTTATAGATTCCGATGCTTCACTCCCGGTTTACTGTATCCCTTGGACCCTCTTATTGACGATGAAACACAGAAATTGCATCGGAATTACATACAAAAGGCACAATGCCGACTTAAGTACAAGAAGATTGACTCTTCTTACCGACTATGTTTTGATTCATTCCTGTGACACTAGTTATAGATTTCGATGCTTCACTCCCGGTTTACTGTATCCCTTTGACCATCTTATTGACGATGAAACACGGCAATTGCATCGGAATTAAATACAAAGGGCACAATGCCGACTTTAGTACAGGAAGACTGACTCTTCTTACTGACTATGTTTTGAACTATTCCTGTGACACTAGTTATAGATTCCGATGCTTCACTCCCGGTTTACTATATCCCTTGGACCTCCTTATTGACGATAAAACACAGAAATTGCATCGGAATTAAATACAAAAGGCACAATGCCGACTTAACTACAAGAAGACTGACTCTTCTTGCTGACTATGTTTGAACCATTCCTGTGACAATAGTTATAGTTTCCGATGCTTCACTTCAGGTTTACTGTATCCCTCTGACCTTCTTACTGACGATGAAACACAGAAATTGCATCTTAATTAAATACAAAAGGCACATTCCGACTTAAGTACAAGATGACTGACTCTTCTTACTGTCTATGTTTTGAACCATTCCTGTGACTCTAGTTATGGATTCCGATGCTTCACTTCAGGTTTACTGTATCCCTCTGACCTTCTTACTGACGATGAAACACAGAAATTGCATCTTAATTAAATACAAAATGCACAATGCCGACTTAAGTACAAGAAGACTCACTTTTCTTACTGTCTATGATTTGAACCATTCCTGTGACAGTAGTTATAGATTCCGATGCTTAACTTCAGCTTTACTGTATCCCTCTGACCTTCTTATTGACGATGAAACACAGAAATTGCATCGGAATGAAATACAAAAGGCACAATGCCAACTTAAGTACAAGAAGACCGAGTCTTCTTATTGACTATGTTTTGAACCATTCCTGTGACACTAGTTATAGGTTCCGATGCTTCACTCCCGGTTTACTATATCCCTTGGACCTTCTTATTGACGATGAAACACAGAAATTGCATCGGAATTAAATACAAAAGGCACAATGCCGACTTAACTACAAGAAGACTGACTCTTCTTACTGACTATGCTTTGAACCATTCCTGTGACACTACTTATAGTTTCCGATACTTCACTTCAGGTTTACTGTATCCCTCTGACCCTCTTATTGACGATGAAACACAGAAATTGCATTGGAATTAAATACTAAAGGCACATTCCGACTTAAGTACAAGATGACTGACTCTTCTTACTGTCTATGTTTTGAACCATTCCTGTGAAACTAGTTATAGATTCCGATGCTTCATTCCAGGTTTACTGTGTCCCTTGGACCTTCTTATTGACGATGAAACACAGAAATTGCATCGGAATTAAATACAAAAGGCACAATGCCGACTTAAGTACAAGAAGACTGACGCTTCTTACTGTCTATGTTTTGAACCATTCCTGTGACACTAGTTATAGATTCCGATGCTTCACTTCAGATTTACTGTATCCCCCTGACCGTCGTATTGACGATGAACAAAGAAAATGCATCGGAATTAAATACAAAAGGCACAATGCCGACTTGGGCACAAGAAGACTGCCTCTTCTTACTGTCTGTGCTTTGAACCATTCCTGTGACACTAGTTGTGGATTCCGATTCTTCACTTCAGGTTCACTGTATCCCTCTGACCTTCTTATTGACGATGAAACACAGAAATTGCATCGGAATTATATAGAAAACGCACAATGACGACTTAGGTACAAGAAGACTGACTCTTCTTACTGTCTATGGTTTGAACCATTCCTGTGACACTAGTTATGGATTCCGATGCTTCACTTCAGGTTTACTGTATCCCTCTGACCTTCTTACTGACGATGAAACACAGAAATTGCATCTTAATTAAATACAAAAGGCACAATGCCGACTTAAGCACAAGAAGACAGACTCTTCTTACTGACTATGATTTGAATCATTCCTGTGACACTAGTTATAGATTCCGATACTTCACTCCCGGTTTACTGTGTCCCTTGGACCTTCTTATTGACGATGAAACACAGAAATTGCATCGGAAATAAATACAAAAGGCACAATGCCGACTTAACAACAAGAAGACAGACTCTTCTTACTGACTATGTTTGAACCATTCCTGTGACACTAGTTATAGTTTCCGATGCTTCACTTCAGGTTTACTGTATCCCTCTGACCCTCTTATTGACGATGAAACACAGAAATTGCATTGGAATTAAATACAAAAAGCACAATGCCGACTTTAGTACAAGAAGACTGACTCTTCTTACTGTCTATGTTCTGAACCATTGCTGTGACACTAGTTATAGATTCCGATGCTTCACTTCAGATTTACTGTCTCCCCCTGACCGTCGTATTGACGATGAACACAGAAAATGCATCGGAATTAAATACAAAAGGCACAATGCCGACTCAAGTACAAAACGACTGGCTCTTCTTCCTGTCAATGCTTTGAACCATTCCTATGACACTAGTTATAGATTCCGATGCTTCACTTCAGGTTTACTGTATCCCTCTGACCTTCTTACTGACGATGAAAAACAGAAATTGCATCTTAATTAAATACAAAAGGCACAATGCCGACGTAAGTACATGAAGACTGACTCTTCTTACTGTCTATGTTTTGAACTATTCCTGTGACAGTAGTTATAGATTCCGATGCTTAACTTCAGGCTTACTGTATCCCTCTGGCGTTCATATTGACGATAGAACACAGAAATTGCATCTGAATTAAATACAAAAGAGACAATGCCGACTTAAGTACAAGAATACTGACTCTTCTTACTGACTATGTTTTGAACCTTTCCTGTGACACTAGTTATAGATTCCGATGCTTCACTTCAGGTTTAATGTATCCCTTGGACCTTCTTGTTGACGATGAAACACAGAAATTGCATCGGAATTAAATACAAAAGGCACAATGCCGACTGAGGTACAAGAAGATTGACTCTTCCTACTGATTATGCTTTGAACCATTCCTGTGACACTACTTATAGATATCGATGCTTCACTCCAGGTTTACTCTATCCCTTGGACCTTCTTATTGACGATGAAACACAGAAATTGCATCGGAATTCTTGGAAAAGGCACAATGCCGACATAAGTACAAGAAGACTGACTCTTCCTACTGTCTATGATTTGAACCATTCCTGTGACACTAGTTACAGATTCCGATGCTTCACTTCAGGTTTAATGTATCCCTTGGACCTTCTTGTTGACGATGAAACACAGAAATTGCATCGGAATTAAATACAAAAGGCACAATGCCGACTTAAGTACAAGAAGACTGATTCTTCTTACCGACTATGTTTGATTCATTCCTGTGACACTAGTTATAGATTCTGATGCTTCAGTCCAGGTTTACTGTATCCCTTGGGCATTCTTATTGACGATGAAACACAGAAATTGCATCGGAATTTAATACAAAAGGCACAATGCCGACTTAAGTTCAACATGACTGATTCTTCTTACCGACTATGTTTTGATTCATTCCTGTGACACTAGTTATAGATTTCGATGCTTCACTCCCAGTTTACTGTATCCCTCTGACCTTCTTAATGACGATGAAACACAGAAATTGCATCTGAATTATATAGAAAAGGCACAATGCCAACTTAGGTACAAGATGACTGACTGTACTTACTGTCTATGTTTTGAACCATTCCTGTGACACTAGTTATAGATTCCGATGCTTCACTTCAGGTTTACTGTATCCCTCAGACCTTCTTACTGACGATGAAACACAGAAATTGCATCTGAATTAAATACAAAAGGGACAATGCCGACTTAAGTACAAGAAGACTGACTCTTCTTACTGACTATGATTTCAACCAATCCTGTGTCACTAGTTATAGATTCCGATGCTTCACTTCAGGTTTACTGTATCCTTTGGACCTTCTTATTGACGATGAAACACAGATATGGTGTCGGAATTAAATACAGAAGGCACAATGCCGACTTAAGTACAAGAAGACTGACTCTTCTTACTGTCTATGTTTTGAACCATTCCTGTGACACTAGTTATGGATTCCGATGCTTCACTCCACGTTTACTGTGACCCTTGGACTTCTTATTGACGATGAAACACAGAAATTGCATCGGAATTAAATACAAAAGGGACAATGCCGACTTAAGTACAAGAAGACTGACTCTTCTTACTGACTATGATTTCAGCCAATCCTGTGTCACTAGTTATAGATTCCGATGCTTCACTTCAGGTTTACTGTATCCCTTGGACCTTCTTAATGACGATGAAACACAGAAATTGCATCGGAATTAAATAGAAAAGGCACAATGCCGACTTAAGTACAAGAAGACTGACTCTTCCTACTGTCTATGATTTGAACCATTCCAGTGACACTAGTTTTAGATTCCGATTCTTCACTTCAGGTTTACTGTATCCCTCAGACCCTCTCATTGACGATGAGAAACAGAAATTGCATCGGAATTAAATACAAAAGGCGCAATGCCGACTTAAGTACAAGAAGACTGACTCTTCTTACTGACTATTTTTGGAACCATTCCTGTGACACTAGTTATAGATTCCGATGCTTCACTTCAGGTTTACTGTATCCCTCAGACCTTCTTATTGACGATGAACCACAGAAATTGCATCGGAATAAAATACATAAGGCACAATGCCGACATAAGTACAAGAAGACTGACTCTTCCTACTGTCTATAATTTGAACCATTCCTGTGACACTACTTATAGATTCCGATGCTTCACTCCAGATTTACTGTATCCCTTGGACCTTCTTATTGACGATGAAACTCAGAAATTGCATCGGAATTGAATAGAAAAGGCAGAATGCCGACATAAGTACAAGAAGACTGACTCTTCCTACTGTCTATGTTTTGAACCAATCCTGTGACACTAGTTACAGATTCCGATGCTTCACTTCAGGTTTAATGTATCCCTCTGACCTTCTTACTGACGATGAAGCACAGAAATTGCATCTTAATTAAATACAAAATGCACAATGCCGACTTAAGTACAAGAAGACTCACTTTTCTTACTGTCTATGATTTGAACCATTCCTGTGACAGTAGTTATAGATTCCGATGCTTAACTTCAGCTTTACTGTATCCCTCTGACCTTCTTATTGACGATGAAACACAGAAATTGCATCGGAATGAAATACAAAAGGCACAATGCCAACTTAAGTACAAGAAGACCGACTCTTCTTATTGTCTATGTTTTGATCCATTCCTGTGACACTAGTTATAGGTTCCGATGCTTCACTCCCGGTTTACTATATCCCTTGGACCTTCTTATTGACGATGAAACACAGAAATTGCATCGGAATTAAATACAAAAGGCACAATGCCGACTTAACTACAAGAAGACTGACTCTTCTTACTGACTATGCTTTGAACCATTCCTGTGACACTAGTTATAGTTTCCGATACTTCACTTCAGGTTTACTGTATCCCTCTGACCCTCTTATTGACGATGAAACACAGAAATTGCATTGGAATTAAATACAAAAGGCACATTCCGACTTAAGTACAAGATGACTGACTCTTCTTACTGTCTATGTTTTGAACCATTCCTGTGACACTAGTTATAGATTCCGATGCTTCACTTCAGATTTACTGTATCCCCCTGACCGTCGTATTGACGATGAACAAAGAAAATGCATCGGAATTAAATACAAAAGGCACAATGCCGACTCAAGTACAAGACGACTGGCTCTTCTTCCTGTCAATGCATTGAACCATTCCTGTGACACCAGTTATAGATTCAGATGCTTCACTTCAGGTTTACTGTATCCAGCTAACCTTCTTATTGACGATGAAACACAGAAATTGCATCGGAATTATATACAAAAGGCACAATGCCGACTTAACTACAAGAAGACTGACTCTTCTTACTGACTATGTTTCGAACCATTCCTGTGACAATAGTTATGGATTCCGATGCTTCACTTCAGGTTTACTGTATCCCTCTGACCTTCTTACTGACGATGAAACACAGAAATTGCATCTTAATTAAATACAAAATGCACAATGCCGACTTAAGTACAAGAAGACTCACTTTTCTTACTGTCTATGATTTGAACCATTCCTGTGACAGTAGTTATAGATTCCGATGCTTAACTTCAGCTTTACTGTATCCCTCTGACCTTCTTATTGACGATGAAACACAGAAATTGCATCGGAATGAAATACAAAAGGCACAATGCCAACTTAAGTACAAGAAGACCGACTCTTCTTATTGACTATGTTTTGAACCATTCCTGTGACACTAGTTATAGGTTCCGATGCTTCACTCCCGGTTTACTATATCCCTTGGACCTTCTTATTGACGATGAAACACAGAAATTGCATCGGAATTAAATACAAAAGGCACAATGCCGACTTAACTACAAGAAGACTGACTCTTCTTACTGACTATGCTTTGAACCATTCCTGTGACACTAGTTATAGTTTCCCATACTTCACTTCAGGTTTACTGTATCCCTCTGACCCTCTTATTGACGATGAAACACAGAAATTTCATTGGAATTAAATACAAAAGGCACATTCCGACTTAAGTACAAGATGACTGACTCTTCTTACTGTCTATGTTTTGAATCACTCCTGTGAAACTAGTTATAGATTCCGATGCTTCATTCCAGGTTTACTGTGTCCCTTGGACCTTCTTATTGACGATGAAACACAGAAATTGCATCGGAATTAAATACAAAAGGCACAATGCCGACTTAAGTACAAGAAGACTGACGCTTCTTACTGTCTATGTTTTGAACCATTCCTGTGACACTAGTTATAGATTCCGATGCTTCACTTCAGATTTACTGTATCCCCCTGACCGTCGTATTGACGATGAACAAAGAAAATGCATCGGAATTAAATACAAAAGGCACAATTCCGACTCAAGTACAAGACGACTGGCTCTTCTTCCTGTCAATGCATTGAACCATTCCTGTGACACCAGTTATAGATTCGGATGCTTCACTTCAGGTTTACTGTATCCAGCTGACCTTCTTATTGACGATGAAACACAGAAATTGCATCGGAATTAAATACAAAAGGCACCATGGCGAGTTAAGTACAAGAAGACCGACTCTTCTTACTGTCTATGTTTTGAACCATTACTGTGACACTAGTCTTACATTCCGATGCTTCACTCCAGGTTTACTGTATCCATCTGACCTCCTTATTGACGATGAAACACAGAAATTGCATCTTAATTGAATACAAAAGGCACAATGCCGACTTGGGCACAAGAAGACTGCCTCTTCTTACTGTCTGTGCTTTGAACCATTCCTGTGACACTAGTTGTGGATTCCGATGCTTCACTTCAGGTTCACTGTATCCCTCTGACCTTCTTATTGACGATGAAACACAGAAATTGCATCGGAATTATATAGAAAACGCACAATGACGACTTAGGTACAAGAAGACTGACTCTTCTTACTGTCTATGTTTTGAACCATTCCTGTGACACTAGTTATGGCTTCCGATGCTTCACTTCAGGTTTACTGTATCCCTCTGACCTTCTTACTGACGATGAAACACAGAAATTGCATCTTAATTAAATACAAAAGGCACAATGCCGACTTAAGCACAAGAAGACTGACTCTTCTTACTGTCTATGTTTTGAACCATTCCTGTGACAGTAGTTATAGATTCCGATGCTTAAGTTCAGGTTTACTGTATACCTCTGACCTCCTTATTGACGATGAAACACAGAAATTGCATCGGAATTAAATACTAAAGGCACAATGCCGACTTAAGTACAAGAAGACTGACTCTTCTTATTGACTATGATTTGAACCATTCCTGTGACACTAGTTATAGATTCCGATGCTTCACTCCCGGTTTACTGTGTCCCTTGGACCTTCTTATTGACGATGAAACACAGAAATTGCATCGGAATTAAATACAAAAGGCACAATGCCGACTTAACTACAATAAGACTGACTCTTCTTACTGACTATGTTTGAACCATTCCTGTGACACTAGTTATAGATTCCGATGCTTCACTTCAGATTTACTGTACCCCCTGTCCGTCGTATTGACGATGAACACAGAAAATGCATCGGAATTAAATACAAAAGGCAAAATGCCGACTCAAGTACAAAACGACTGGCTCTTCTTCATGTCAATGCTTTGAACCATTCCTATGACACTAGTTATAGATTCCGATGCTTCACTTCAGGTTTACTGTATCCCTCTGACCTTCTTACTGACGATGAAAAACAGAAATTGCATCTTAATTAAATACAAAAGGCACAATGCCGACGTAAGTACATGAAGACTGACTCTTCTTACTGTCTATGTTTTGAACTATTCCTGTGACAGTAGTTATAGATTCCGATGCTTAACTTCAGGTTTACTGTATCCCTCTGACCTTCATATTGACGATAGAACACAGAAATTGCATCTGAATTAAATACAAAAGGGACAATGCCGACTTAAGTACAAGAATACTGACTCTTCTTACTGACTATGATTTCAACCAATCCTGTGTCACTAGTTGTAGATTCCGATGCTTCACTTCAGGTTTACTGTATCCCTTGGACCTTCTTCTTGACGACGAAACACAGAAATGGTATCGGAATTAAATACAGAAAGCACAATGCCGACTTAAGTACAAGAAGACTGACTCTTCTTACTGTCTATGTTTTAAACCATTCCTGTGACACTAGTTATAAATTCCGATGCTTCACTCCAGGTTTACTGTATCCCTTGGACCTTCTTACTGACGATGAAACACAGATATTGCATCGGAATTAAATACAAAGGGCACAATGCCGACTTAAGTAGAAGAAGACTGACTCTTCTTACTGACTATGTTTTGAACCTTTCCTGTGACACTAGTTATAGATTCCGATGCTTCACTTCAGGTTTAATGTATCCCTTGGACCTTCTTGTTGTCGATGAAACACAGAAATTGCATCGGAATTAAATACAAAAGGCACAATGCCGACTTAGGTACAAGAAGATTGACTCTTCTTACTGATTATGCTTTGAACCATTCCTGTGACACTACTTATAGATATCGATGCTTTACTCCAGGTTTATTGTATCCCTTGGACCTTCTTATTGACGATGAAACACAGAAATTGCATCGGAATTATTGGAAAAGGCACAATGCCGACATAAGTACAAGAAGACTGACTCTTCCTACTGTCTATGTTTTGAACCATTCCTGTGACACTAGTTACAGATTCCGATGCTTCACTTCAGGTTCACTGTATCCCTCAGACCTTCTTATTGACGATGAACCACAGAAATTGCATCGGAATAATATACAAAAGGCACAATGCCGACTTAAGTACAAGAAGACTGACTCTTCCTACTGTCTATGTTTTGAACCATTCCTGTGACACTACTTATAGATTCCGATGCTTCACTCCAGGTTTACTGTATCCCTTGGACCTTCTTATTGACGATGAAACACAGAAATTGCATCGGAATTGAATAGAAAAGGCAGAATGCCGACATAAGTACAAGAAGTTTGTCTCTTCCTACTGTCTATGTTTTGAACCATTCCTGTGACACTAGTTACAGATTCCGATGCTTCACTTCAGGTTTAATGTATCCCTTGGACCTTCTTGTTGACGATGAAACACAGAAATTGCATCGGAATTAAACACAAAAGGCACAATGCCGACTTAAGTACAAGAAGACTGATTCTTCTTACCGACTATGTTTGATTCATTCCTGTGACACTAGTTATAGATTCCGATGCCTCAGTCCAGGTTTACTGTATCCCTTGGACCTTCTTATTGACGATGAAACACAGAAATTGCATCGGAATTTAATACAAAAGGCACAATGCCGACTTTAGTACAAGAAGACTGACTCTTCTTACTGACTATGCTTTGAACCATTCCTGTGACACTAGTTATAGATTCCGATGCCTCACTCCCAGTTTACTGTATCCCTTGGACCCTCTTATTGACGATGAAACACAGAAATTGCATCGGAATTAAATACAAAAGGCACAATGCCGACTTATGTACAAGAAGACTGACTCTTCTTACTGACTATGATTTGAACCATTCCTGTGACACTAGTTATAGATTCCGATGCTTCATTCCAGGTTTACCGTATCCATCTGACCTCCTTATTGACGATGAAACACAGAAATTGCATCTTAATTGAATACAATAGGTACAATGCCGACTTAGGTACAAGAAGACTGATTCTTCTTACTGTCTGTGCTTTGAACCATTCCTGTGACACTAGTTATGGATTCCGATGCTTCACTTCAGGTTCACTGTATCCCTCTGACCTTCTTATTGACGATGAAACACAGAAATTGCATCGGAATTATATAGAAAAGGCACAATGCCGACATAGGTACAAGAAGACTGACTCTTCATACTGTCTATGTTTTGAACCATTCCTGTGACACTAGTTATGGATTCCGATGCTTCACTTCAGGTTCACTGTATCCCTCTGACCTTCTTAATGACGATGAAAAACAGAAATTGCATCTTAATTAAATACAAAAGGCACAATGCCGACGTAAGTACATGAAGACTGACTCTTCTTACTGTCTACGTTTTGAACTATTCCTGTGAGAGTAGTTATAGATTCCGATGCTTAACTTCAGGCTTACTGTATCCCTCTGACCTTCATATTGACGATAGAACACAGAAATTGCATCTGAATTAAATACAAAAGAGACAATGCCGACTTAAGTACAAGAATACTGACTCTTCTTACTGACTATGATTTCAACCAATCCTGTGTCCCTAGTTATAGATTCCGATGCTTCACTTCAGGTTTACTGTATCCCTTGGACCTTCTTATTGACGACGAAACACAGAAATGGTATCGGATTTAAATACAGAAAGCACAATGCCGACTTAAGTACAAGAAGACTGACTCTTCTTACTGTCTATGATTTGAACCATTCCTGTGACACTAGTTATAAATTCCGATGCTTCACTCCAGGTTTACTGTATCCCTTGGACCTTCTTATTGACGATGAAACACAGAAATTGCATCGGAATTAAATACAAAGGGCACAATGCCGACTTAAGTAGAAGAAGACTGACTCTTCTTACTGACTATGTTTTGAACCTTTCCTGTGACACTAGTTATAGATTCCGATGCTTCACTTCAGGTTTAATGTATCCCTTGGACCTTCTTGTTGACGATGAAACACAGAAATTGCATCGGAATTAAATACAAAAGGCACAATGCCGACTGAGGTACAAGAAGATTGACTCTTCTTACTGATTATGCTTTGAACCATTCCTGTGGCACTACTTATAGATATCGATGCTTCACTCCAGGTTTACTCTATCCCTTGGACCTTCTTAATGACGATGAAACACAGAAATTGCATCGGAATTATTGGAAAAGGCACAATGCCGACATAAGTACAAGAAGACTGACTCTTCCTACTGTCTATGATTTGAACCATTCCTGTGACACTAGTTACAGATTCCGATGCTTCGCTTCAGGTTTAATGTATCCCTTGGACCTTCTTGTTGACGATGAAACACAGAAATTGCATCGGAATTAAATACAAAAGGCACAATGCCGACTTAAGTACAAGAAGACTGATTCTTCTTACCGACTATGTTTGATTCATTCCTGTGACACTAGTTATAGATTCTGATGCTTCAGTCCTGGTTTACTGTATCCCTTGGACATTGTTATTGACGATGAAACACAGAAATTGCATCGGAATTTAATACAAAAGGCACAATGCCGACTTAAGTTCAAGATGTCTGATTCTTCTTACCGACTATGTTTTGATTCATTCCTGTGACACTAGTTATAGATTTCGATGCTTCCCTCCCAGTTTACTGTATCCCTCTGACCTTCTTATTGACGATGAATCACAGAAATTGCATCGGAATTATATAGAAAAGGCACAATGCCGACATAGGTACAAGAAGACTGACTCTTCATACTGTCTATGTTTTGAACCATTCCTGTGACACTAGTTATAGATTCCGATGCTTCACTTCAGGTTTACTGTATCCCTCAGACCTTCTTACTGACGATGAAACACAGAAATTGCAACTGAATTAAATACAAAAGGGACAATGCCGACTTAAGTACAAGAAGACTGACTCTTCTTACTGACTATGATTTCAACCAATCCTGTGTCTTTAGTTATAGATTCCGATGCTTCACTTCAGGTTTACTGTATCCTTTGGACCTTCTTATTGACGATGAAACACAGAAATGGTGTCGGAATTAAATACAGAAGGCACAATGCCGACTTAAGTACAAGAACACTGACTCTTCTTACTGTCTATGTTTTGAACCATTCCTGTGACACTAGTTATAGATTCCGATGCTTCACTCCACGTTTACTGTGTCCCTTGGACCTTCTTATTGACGATGAAACACAGAAATTGCATCGGAATTAAATACAAAAGGGACAATGCCGACTTAAGTACAAGAAGACTGACTCTACTTACTGACTATGATTTCAGCCAATCCTGTGTCACTAGTTATAGATTCCGATGCTTCACTTCAGGTTTACTGTATCCCTTGGACCTTCTTAATGACGATGAAACACAGAAATTGCATCGGAATTAAATAGAAAAGGCACAATGCCGACTTAAGTACAAGAAGACTGACTCTTCCTACTGTCTATGATTTGAACCATTCCAGTGACACTAGTTCTAGATTCCGATTCTTCACTTCAGGTTTACTGTATCCCTCAGACCCTCTCATTGACGATGAGAAACAGAAATTGCATCGGAATTAAATACAAAAGGCGCAATGCCGACTTAAGTACAAGAAGACTGACTCTTCTTACTGACTATATTTGGAACCATTCCTGTGACACTAGTTATAGATTCCGATGCTTCACTTCAGGTTTACTGTATCCCTTGGACCTTCTTATTGACGACGAAACACAGAAATTGCATCGTAATTAAATACAAAAGGCACAATGCCGACGTAAGTACAAGAAGACTGCCTCTTCTTACTGTCTATGTTTGAACCATTCCTATGACACTAGTTATTGATTCCGATGCTTCACTTCAGGTTTACTGTATCCCTCAGACCTTCTTATTGACGATGAACCACAGAAATTGCATCGGAATAAAATACATAAGGCACAATGCCGACATAAGTACAAGAAGACTGACTCTTCCTACTGTCTATGTTTTGAACCATTCCTGTGACACTACTTATAGATTCCGATGCTTCACTCCAGATTTACTGTATCCCTTGGACCTTCTTATTGACGATGAAACACAGAAATTGCATCGGAATTGAATAGAAAAGGCAGAATGCCGACATAAGTACAAGAAGACTGACTCTTCCTACTGTCTATGTTTTGAACCATTCCTGTGACACTAGTTATAGATTCCGATGCTTCACTTCAGGTTTAATGTATCCCTCTGACCTTGTTACTGACGATGAAACACAGAAATTGCATCTTAATTAAATACAAAATGCACAATGCCGACTTAAGTACAAGAAGACTCACTTTTCTTACTGTCTATGATTTGAACCATTCCTGTGACAGTAGTTATAGATTCCGATGCTTAACTTCAGCTTTACTGTATCCCTCTGACGTTCTTATTGACGATGAAACACAGAAATTGCATCGGTATGAAATACAAAAGGCACAATGCCAACTTAAGTACAAGAAGACCGACTCTTCTTATTGACTATGTTTTGAACCATTCCTGTGACACTAGTTATAGGTTCCGATGCTTCACTTGAGGTTTACTGTATCCCTCTGACCCTCTTATTGACGATGAAACACAGAAATTGCATTGGAATTAAATACAAAAGGCACATTCAGACTTAAATACAAGATGACTGACTCTTCTTACTGTCTATGTTTTGAACCATTCCTGTGAAACTAGTTATAGATTCCGATGCTTCATTCCAGGTTTACTGTGTCCCTTGGACCTTCTTATTGACGATGAAACACAGAAATTGCATCGGAATTAAATACAAAAGGCACAATGCCGACTTAAGTACAAGAAGACTGACGCTTCTTACTGTCTATGTTTTGAACCATTCCTGTGACACTAGTTATAGATTCCGATGCTTCACTTCAGATTTACTGTATCCCCCTGACCGTCGTATTGACGATGAACAAAGAAAATGCATCGGAATTAAATACAAAAGGCACAATGCCGACTCAAGTACAAGACGACTGGCTCTTCTTCCTGTCAATGCATTGAACCATTCCTGTGACACCAGTTATAGATTCAGATGCTTCACTTCAGGTTTACTGTATCCAGCTAACCTTCTTATTGACGATGAAACACAGAAATTGCATCGGAATTAAATACAAAAGGCACAATGCCGACTTAACTACAAGAAGACTGACTCTTCTTCCTTACTATGTTTTGAACCATTCCTGTGACAATAGTTATGGATTCCGATGCTTCACTTCAGGTTTACTGTATCCCTCTGACCTTCTTACTGACGATGAGACACAGAAATTGCATCTTAATTAAATACAAAATGCACAATGCCGACTTAAGTACAAGAAGACTCACTTTTCTTACTGTCTATGATTTGACCCATTCCTGTGACAGTAGTTATAGATTCCGATGCTTAACTTCAGCTTTACTGTATCCCTCTGACCTTCTTATTGACGACGAAACACAGAGATTGCATCGGAATGAAATACAAAAGGCACAATGCCAACTTAAGTACAAGAAGACCGACTCTTCTTATTGACTATGTTTTGAACCGCTATAGGTTCCGATGCTTCACTCCCGGTTTACTATATCCCTTGGACCTACTTATTGACGATGAAACACAGAAATTGCATCGGAATTAAATACAAAAGGCACAATGCCGACTTAACTACAAGAAGACTGACTCTTCTTACTGACTATGCTTTGAACCATTCCTGTGACACTAGTTATAGTTTCCCATACTTCACTTCAGGTTTACTGTATCCCTCTGACCCTCTTATTGACGATGAAACACAGAAATTGCATTGGAATTAAATACAAAAGGCACATTCCGACTTAAGTACAAGATGACTGACTCTTCCTACTGTCTATGTTTTGAACCATTCCTGTGAAACTAGTTATAGATTCCAATGCTTCATTCCAGGTTTACTGTGTCCCTTGGACCTTCTTAATGACGATGAAAAACAGAAATTGCATCTTAATTAAATACAAAAGGCACAATGCCGACGTAAGTACATGAAGACTGACTCTTCTTACTGTCTACGTTTTGAACTATTCCTGTGAGAGTAGTTATAGATTCCGATGCTTAACTTCAGGCTTACTGTATCCCTCTAACCTTCATATTGACGATAGAACACAGAAATTGCATCTGAATTAAATACAAAAGAGACAATGCCGACTTAAGTACATGAATACTGACTCTTCTTACTGACTATGATTTCAACCAATCCTGTGTCCCTAGTTATAGATTCCGATGCTTCACTTCAGGTTTACTGTATCCCTTGGACCTTCTTATTGACGACGAAACACAGAAATGGTATCGGAATTAAATACAGAAAGCACAATGCCGACTTAAGTACAAGAAGACTGACTCTTCTTACTGTCTATGATTTGAACCATTCCTGTGACACTAGTTATAAATTCCGATGCTTCACTCCAGGTTTACTGTATCCCTTGGACCTTCTTATTGACGATGAAACACAGAAATTGCATCGGAATTAAATACAAAGGGCACAATGCCGACTTAAGTAGAAGAAGACTGACTCTTCTTACTGACTATGTTTTGAACCTTTCCTGTGACACTAGTTATAGATTCCGATGCTTCACTTCAGGTTTAATGTATCCCTTGGACCTTCTTGTTGACGATGAAACACAGAAATTGCATCGGAATTAAGTACAAAAGGCACAATGCCGACTGAGGTACAAGAAGATTGACTCTTCTTACTGATTATGCTTTGAACCATTCCTGTGACACTACTTATAGATATCGATGCTTCACTCCAGGTTTACTCTATCCCTTGGACCTTCTTAATGACGATGAAACACAGAAATTGCATCGGAATTATTGGAAAAGGCACAATGCCGACATAAGTACAAGAAGACTGACTCTTCCTACTGTCTATGATTTGAACCATTCCTGTGACACTAGTTACAGATTCCGATGCTTCACTTCAGGTTTAATGTATCCCTTGGACCTTCTTGTTGACGATGAAACACAGAAATTGCATCGGAATTAAATACAAAAGGCACAATGCCGACTTAAGTACAAGAAGACTGATTCTTCGTACCGACTATGTTTGATTCATTCCTGTGACACTAGTTATAGATTCTGATGCTTCAGTCCTGGTTTACTGTATCCCTTGGACATTGTTATTGACGATGAAACACAGAAATTGCATCGGAATTTAATACAAAAGGCACAATGCCGACTTAAGTTCAAGATGTCTGATTCTTCTTACCGACTATGTTTTGATTCATTCCTGTGACACTAGTTATAGATTTCGATGCTTCCCTCCCAGTTTACTGTATCCCTCTGACCTTCTTATTGACGATGAATCACAGAAATTGCATCGGAATTATATAGAAAAGGCACAATGCCGACATAGGTACAAGAAGACTGACTCTTCATACTGTCTATGTTTTGAACCATTCCTGTGACACTAGTTATGGATTCCGATGCTTTACTTCAGGTTCACTGTATCCCTCTGACCTTCTTAATGACGATGAAACTCAGAAATTGCATCTGAATTATATAGAAAAGGCACAATGCCAACTTAGGTACAAGAAGACTGACTGTACTTACTGTCTATGTTTTGAACCATTCCTGTGGCACTAGTTATAGATTCCGATGCTTCACTTCAGGTTTACTGTATCCCTCAGACCTTCTTACTGACGATGAAACACAGAAATTGCATCGGAATTATTACAAAAGGCGCAATGCCGACTTAAGTACAAGAAGACTGACTCTTCTTACTGACTATATTTGGAACCATTCCTGTGACACTAGTTATAGATTCCGATGCTTCACTTCAGGTTTACTGTATCCCTTGGACCTTCTTATTGACGACGAAACACAGAAATTGCATCGTAATTAAATACAAAAGGCCAATGCCGACGTAAGTACAAGAAGACTGCCTCTTCTTACTGTCTATGTTTGAACCATTCCTATGACACTAGTTATTGGTTCCGATGCTTCACTTCAGGTTTACTGTATCCCTCAGACCTTCTAATTGACGATGAACCACAGAAATTGCATCGGAATAAAATACATAAGGCACAATGCCGACATAAGTACAAGAAGACTGACTCTTCCTACTGTCTATGTTTTGAACCATTCCTGTGACACTACTTATAGATTCCGATGCTTCACTCCAGATTTACTGTATCCCTTGGACCTTCTTATTGACGATGAAACACAGAAATTGCATCGGAATTGAATAGAAAAGGCAGAATGCCGACATAAGTACAAGAAGACTGACTCTTCCTACTGTCTATGTTTTGAACCATTCCTGTGACACTAGTTACAGATTCCGATGCTCCACTTCAGGTTTAATGTATCCCTCTGACCTTGTTACTGACGATGAAACACAGAAATTGCATCTTAATTAAATACAAAATGCACAATGCCGACTTAAGTACAAGAAGACTCACTTTTCTTACTGTCTATGATTTGAACCATTCCTGTGACACTAGTTATGGATTCCGATGCTTCACTTCAGGTTCACTGTATCCCTCTGACCTTCTTAATGACGATGAAACACAGAAATTGCATCTGAATTATATAGAAAAGGCACAATGCCAACTTAGGTACAAGAAGACTGACTGTACTTACTGTCTATGTTTTGAACCATTCCTGTGACACTAGTTATAGATTCCGATGCTTCACTTCAGGTTTACTGTATCCCTCAGACCTTCTTACTGACGATGAAACACAGAAATTGCATCTGAATTAAATACAAAAGGGACAATGCCGACTTAAGTACAAGAAGACTGACTCTTCTTACTGACTAGGATTTCAACCAATCCTGTGTCACTAGTTATAGTTTCCGATGCTTCACTTCAGGTTTACTGTATCCTTTGGACCTTCTTATTGACGATGAAACACAGAAATGGTGTCGGAATTAAATACAGAAGGCACAATGCCGACTTAAGTACAAGAAGACTGACTCTTCTTACTGTCTATGCTTTGAACCATTACTGTGACACTAGTTTTACATTCCAATGCTTCACTCCAGGTTTACTGTATCCATTTGACCTCCTTATTGACGATGAAACACAGAAACTGCAACTTAATTGAATACAAAAGGCACAATGCCGACTTAGGTACAAGAAGACTGACTCTTCTTACTGTCTGTGTTTTGAACCATTCCTGTGACACTAGTTATGGATTCCGATGCTTCACTTCAGGTTCACTGTATCCCTCTGACCTTCTTATTGACGATGAAACACAGAAATTGCATCGGAATTATATAGAAAAGGCACATTGCCGACTTAGGTACAAGAAGACTGACTCTTCTTACTGTCTATGTTTTGAACCATTCCTGTGACACTAGTTATAGATTCCGATGCTTCACTTCAGATTTACTGTATCCCTCCGACCTTCTTACTGACGATGAAACACAGAAATTGCATCTTAATTAAATACAAAAGTCACAATACCGACTTAAGTACATGAAGACTGACTCTTCTTACTGTCTATGCTTTGAACCATTCCTGTGACAGTAGTTATAGATTCCGATGCTTAGCTTCAGGTTTACTGTATCCCTCTGACCTTCTTATTGACGATGAAACACAGAAATTGCATCGGAATTAAATACAAAAGGCACAATGCCAACTTCAGAACAAGAATACTGACTCTTCTTACTGTCTATGTTTTTAGCCATCGCTGAGACGCTAGTTATAGATTCCGATGCTTCACTCCAGGTTTACTGTATCCCTTTGGACCATCTTATTGACGATGAAACACAGAAATTGCATCGGAATTAAATACAAAGGGCACAATGCCGACTTAAGTACAAGAAGACTGACTCTTCTTACTGACTATGTTTTGAACCTTTCCTCTGACACTAGTTATAGATTCCGATGCTTCACTTCAGGTTTACTGTATCTCTCTGACCCTCTTATTGACGATGAAACACAGAAATTGCATCGGAATTAAATACAAAAGGCACATTCCGACTTATAACAAGATGACTGACTCTTCTTACTGTCTATGTTTTGAACCATTCCTGTGACACTAGTTATAGATTCCGATGCATCACTCGAGGTTTATTGTGTCCCTTGGACATTCTTATTGACGATGAAACACAGAAATTGCATCGGAATTAAATACAAAAGGGACAATGCCGACCTAAGTACAAGAATACTGACTCTTCTTATTGACTATGTTTTGAACCATTCCTGTGACACTACTTATAGATTCCAATGCTTCACTCCAGGTTTACTGTATCCCTTGGACCTTCTTATTGACGATGAAACACAGAAATTGCATCGGAATGAAATACAAAAGGCACAATGCCGACTTAAGTACAAGAAGACTGACTCTTCCTACTGACTATGTTTTGAACCATTCCTGTGACACTACTTATAGATTCCAATGCTTCACTCCAGGTTTACTGTATCCCTTGGACCTTCCTATTGACGATGAAACACAGAAATTGCATCGGAATTATATAGAAAATGCACAATGCCGACATAAGTACAAGAAGACTGACTCCTCCTACTGTCTATGTTTTGAACCATTCCTGTGACACTAGTTACAGATTCTGATGCTTCACTTCAGGTTTAATGTATCGCTTGGACATTCTTGTTGACGATGAAACACAGAAATTGCATCGGAATTAAATACAAAAAGCACAATGCCGACTTAAGTACAAGAAGACTGATTCTTCTTACCGACTATGTTTGATTCATTCCTGTGACAGAAGTTATAGATTCCAATGCTTCCGTCCTTTTTTACTGTATCCCTTGGACCTTCTTATTGACGATGAGACACAGAAATTGCATCGGAATTTAATACAAAAGGCACAATGCCGACTTAAGTACAAGAAGACTGACTCTTCTTACTGACTATGTTTTGAACCATTCCTGTGACACTAGTTATAGATTCCGATGCTTCACTCCCGGTTTACTGTATCCCTTGGACCCTCTTATTGACGATGAAACACAGAAATTCCATCGGAATTAAATACAAAAGGCACAATGCCGACTTAAGTACAAGAAGATTGACTCTTCTTACTGACTATGTTAGAACCATTCCTGTGACACTAGTTATAGATTCCGATGCTTCACTCCAGGTTTACCGTATCCCTTGCACATCCTTGTTGACGATGAAACACAGAAATTGCATCGGAATTAAATCCAAAAGGCACAATGCCGGCTTAAGTACAAGAAGACTGACTCTTCCTACTGTCTATGTTTTGAACCATTCCTGGGACACTAGTTATAGATTCCGATGCTTCACTTCAGGTTTAGTGTATCCCTTGGACCTTTTTGTTGACGATGAATCACAGAAATTGTATCGGAATGAAATAGATAAGGCACAATGCCGACCTAAGTACAAGAAGACTTACTCTTCCTACTGGCTATGATTTGAACCATACCTGTGACACTAGTTATAGATTCCGATGCTTCACTTCAGGTTTAGTGTATCCCTTGGACCTTTTTGTTGACGATGAATCACACAAATTGTATCGGAATTAAATACAAAAGGCACAATGCCGACTTAAGTACAAGAGGACTGATTCTTCTTACCGACTATGCTTTGATTCATTCCTGTGACACTAGTTATAGATTCCGATGCTTCACTCCCTGTTAACTGTATCCCTTGGACATTCTTATTGACGATGAAACACAGAACATGCATCCAAAATAAATACAAATGCACAATGCCAACTTAAGTACAAGAAGACTGACTCTTCTTACTGACTATGATTTGAACCATCCCTGTGACACTAGTTATAGATTCCGATGCTTCACTCCCGGTTTACTGTATCCATCTGACCTCCTTATTGACGATGAAACACAGTAATTGCATCTTAATTGCATACAAAAGGCACAATGCCGACTTTGGTACAAGAAGACTGACTCTTCTTACTGTCTGTGTTTTGAACCATTCCTGTGACACTAGTTATGGATTCCGATGCTTCACTTCAGGTTCACTGTTTCCCGCTGACCTTCTTATTGACAATGAAGCACAGAAATTACATCGGAATTATATAGACAAGGCACAATGCCGACTTAGGTACAATAAGACTGACTCTGCTTACTGTCTATGTTTTGAACCATTCCTGTGACACTAGTTATAGATTTCGATGCTTCACTTCAGGTTTACTGTATCCCTCTGACCTTCTTACTGACGATGAAACACAGAAATTGCATCTGAATTAAATACAAAAGGGACAATGCCGACTTAAGTACAAGAATACTGACTCTTCTTACTGACCATGATTTCAAAAATTCCTGTGTCACTAGTTATAGATTCCGATGCTTCACTTCAGGTTTACTGTATCCCTTGGACTTTCTTATTGACGATGAAACACAGAAATGGTATCGGAATTAAGTACAGAAGGCACAATGCCGACTTAAGTACAAGAGGACTGACTCTTCTTACTGTCTATGTTTTGAACCATTCCTGTGACACTAGTTATAAATTCCGATGCTTCACTCCAGGTTTACTGTATCCATTGGACCTTCTTATTGACGATGAAACACAGAAATTGCATCGGAATTAAATACAAAGGGCAGAATGCCGACTTAAGTACAAGAAGACTGACTCTTCTTACTGACAATGTTTTGAACCATTCCTGTGACACTAGTTATAGATTCCGATGCAAGACTTCAGGTTTACTTTATCCCTTGGGCCTTCTTATTGACGATGAAACACAGAAATTGCATCGTAATTAAATACAAAAGGCACAATGCCGACTTAGGTACAAGAAGACTGACTCTTCTTACTGTCTATGTTTTGAACCATTCCTGTGACACTAGTTATAGATTCCGATGCTTCACTTCAGATTTACTGTATCCCTCCGACCTTCTTACTGACGATGAAACACAGAAATTGCATCTTAATTAAATACAAAAGTCACAATACCGACTTAAGTACATGAAGACTGACTCTTCTTACTGTCTATGCTTTGAACCATTCCTGTGACAGTAGTTATAGATTCCAATGCTTAGCTTCAGGTTTACTGTATGCCTCTGACCTTCTTATTGACGATGAAACACAGAAATTGCATCGGAATTAAATACAAAAGGCACAATGCCGACTTCAGATCAAGAATACTGACTCTTCTTACTGTATATGTTTTAACCATCGCTGAGACGCTAGTTATAGATTCCGATGCTTCACTCCAGGTTTACTGTATCCCTTTGGAACATCTTATTGACGATGAAACACAGAAATTTCATCAGAATTATATACAAAGGGCACAATGCCGACTTAAGTACAAGAAGACTGACTCTTCTTACTGACTATGTTTTGAACCTTTCCTCTGACACTAGTTATAGATTCCGATGCTTCACTTCAGGTTTACTGTATCTCTCTGACCCTCTTATTGACGATGAAACACAGAAATTGCATCGGAATTAAATACAAAAGGCACATTCCGACTTATAACAAGATGACTGACTCTTCTTACTGTCTATGCTTTGAACCATTCCTGTGACACTAGTTATAGATTCCGATGCTTCACTCCAGGTTTACTGTGTCCCTTGGACCTTCTTATTGACGATGAAACACAGAAGTTGCATCGGAATTAAATACAAAAGGGACAATGCCGACCTAAGTACAAGAATACTGACTCTTCTTACTGACTATGATTTCAACCAATCCTGTGTCACTAGTTATAGATTCCGGTGCTTCACTTCAGGTTTACTGTATCCCTTGGACCTTCTTATTGACGATGAAACACAGAAATTGCATCGGAATTAAATAGAAAAGGCACAATGCCGACTTAAGTACAAGAAAACTGACTCTTCCTACTGTCTATGATTAGAACCATTCCAGTGACACTAGTTTTAGATTCCGATGCTTCACTTCACGTTTACCGTATCCCTCAGACCCTCTCATTGACGATGAGACACAAAAATTGCATCGCAATTAAATACAAAAGGCGCAATGCCGACTTAAGTACAAGAAGACTGACTCTTCTTACTGACTATGTTTGGAACCATTCCTGTGACACTAGTTATAGATCCCTATGCTTCACTTCAGGTTTACTGTATCCCTTGGACCTTCTTATTGACGATGAAACACAGAAATTGCTTCGTAATTAAATACAAAACGCACAATGCTGACTTAAGTACAAGAAGACTGACTCTCCTTACTGTCTATGTTTGAACCATTCCTATGACACTAGTTATAGATTCCGATGCTTCATTTCAGGTTTACTGTATCCCTCAGACCTTCTTATTGACGATGAAACACAGAAATTGCATCGGAATAAAATACAAAAGGCACAATGCCGACTTAAGTACAAGAAGACTGACTCTTCCTACTGACTATGTTTTGAACCATTCCTGTGACACTACTTATAGATTCCAATGCTTCACTCCAGGTTTACTGTATCCCTTGGACCTTCTTATTGACGATGAAACACAGAAATTGCATCGGAATTATATAGAAAATGCACAATGCCGACATAAGTACAAGAAGACTGACTCCTCCTACTGTCTATGTTTTGAACCATTCCTGTGACACTAGTTACAGATTCTGATGCTTCATTTCAGGTTTAATGTATCCCTTGGACATTCTTGTTGACGATGAAACACAGAAATTGCATCGGAATTAAATACAAAAAGCACAATGCCGACTTAAGTACAAGAAGACTGATTCTTCTTTCCGACTATGTTTGATTCAATCCTGTGACACAAGTTATAGATTCCAATGCTTAAGTCCTGGTTTACTGTATCCCTTGGACCTTCTTATTGACGATGAGACACAGAAATTGCATCGGAATTTAATACAAAAGGCACAATGCCGACTTAAGTACAAGAAGACTGACTCTTCTTACTGACTATGTTTTGAACCATTCCTGTGACACTAGTTATAGATTCCGATGCTTCACTCCCGGTTTACTGTATCCCTTGGACCCTCTTATTGACGATGAAACACAGAAATTGCATCGGAATTAAACACAAAAGGCACAATGCCGACTTAAGTACAAGAAGGCTGACTCTTCCTACTGTCTATGTTTTGAACCATTCCTGGGACACTAGTTATAGATTCCGATGCTTCACTCCAGGTTTACTGTATCCCTTGGACCTTCGTATTGTCGATGAAACACAGAAATTGCATCGGAATGAAATAGATATGGCACAATGCCGACCTAAGTACAAGAAGACTTACTCTTCCTACTGGCTATGATTTGAACCATTCCTGTGACACTAGTTATAGATTCCGATGCTTCACTTCAGGTTTAGTGTATCCCTTGGACCTTTTTGTTGACGATGAATCACAGAAATTGTATCGGAATTAAATACAAAAGGCACAATGCCGACTTAAGTACAAGAAGACTGATTCTTCTTACCGACTATGCTTTGATTCATTCCTGTGACACTAGTTATAGATTCCGATGCTTCACTCCCGGTTTACTGTTTCCCATTGGACATTCTTATTGACGATGAAACACAGAACATGCATCCAAATTAAATACAAATGCACAATGCCAACTTAAGTACAAGAAGACTGACTCTTCTTACTGACTATGATTTGAACCATCCCTGTGACACTAGTTACAGATTCCGATGCTTCACTCCCGGTTTACTGTATCCATCTGACCTCCTTATTGACGATGAAACACAGTAATTGCATCTTAATTGAATACAAAAGGCACAATGCCGACTTTGGTACAAGAAGACTGACTCTTCTTACTGTCTGTGTTTTGAACCATTCCTGTGACACTAGTTATGGATTCCGATGCTTCACTTCAGGTTCACTGTTTCCCGCTGACCTTCTTATTGACAATGAAGCACAGAAATTACATCGGAATTATATAGAAAAGGCACAATGCCGACTTAGGTACAATAAGACTGACTCTGCTTACTGTCTATGTTTTGAACCATTTCTGTGACACTAGTTATGGATTCCGATGCTTCACTTCAGGTTCACTGTATCCCTCTGACCTTCTTATTGACGATGAAACACAGAAATTGCATCGGAATAAAATACAAAAGGCACAATGCCGACTTAAGTACAAGAAGACTGACTCTTCCTACTGACTATGTTTTGAACCATTCCTGTGACACTACTTATAGATTCCAATGCTTCACTCCAGGTTTACTGTATCCCTTGGACCTTCTTATTGACGATGAAACACAGAAATTGCATCGGAATTATATAGAAAATGCACAATGCCGACATAAGTACAAGAAGACTGACTCCTCCTACTGTCTATGTTTTGAACCATTCCTGTGACACTAGTTACAGATTCTGATGCTTCATTTCAGGTTTAATGTATCCCTTGGACATTCTTGTTGACGATGAAACACAGAAATTGCATCGGAATTAAATACAAAAAGCACAATGCCGACTTAAGTACAAGAAGACTGATTCTTCTTTCCGACTATGTTTGATTCAATCCTGTGACGCAAGTTATAGATTCCAATGCTTAAGTCCTGGTTTACTGTATCCCTTGGACCTTCTTATTGACGATGAGACACAGAAATTGCATCGGAATTTAATACAAAAGGCACAATGCCGACTTAAGTACAAGAAGACTGACTCTTCTTACTGACTATGTTTTGAACCATTCCTGTGACACTAGTTATAGATTCCGATGCTTCACTCCCGGTTTACTGTATCCCTTGGACCCTCTTATTGACGATGAAACACAGAAATTGCATCGGAATTAAACACAAAAGGCACAATGCCGACTTAAGTACAAGAAGGCTGACTCTTTCTACTGTCTATGTTTTGAACCATTCCTGGGACACTAGTTATAGATTCCGATGCTTCACTCCAGGTTTACTGTATCCCTTGGACCTTCGTATTGACGATGAAACACAGAAATTGCATCGGAATGAAATAGATAAGGCACAATGCCGACCTAAGTACAAGAAGACTTACTCTTCCTACTGGCTATGATTTGAACCATTCCTGTGACACTAGTTATAGATTCCGATGCTTCACTTCAGGTTTAGTGTATCCCTTGGACCTTTTTGTTGACGATGAATCACAGAAATTGTATCGGAATTAAATACAAAAGGCACAATGCCGACTTAAGTACAAGAAGACTGATTCTTCTTACCGACTATGCTTTGATTCATTCCTGTGACACTAGTTATAGATTCCGATGCTTCACTCCCGGTTTACTGTTTCCCATTGGACATTCTTATTGACGATGAAACACAGAACATGCATCCAAATTAAATACAAATGCACAATGCCAACTTAAGTACAAGAAGACTGACTCTTCTTACTGACTATGATTTGAACCATCCCTGTGACACTAGTTACAGATTCCGATGCTTCACTCCCGGTTTACTGTATCCATCTGACCTCCTTATTGACGATGAAACACAGTAATTGCATCTTAATTGAATACAAAAGGCACAATGCCGACTTTGGTACAAGAAGACTGACTCTTCTTACTGTCTGTGTTTTGAACCATTCCTGTGACACTAGTTATGGATTCCGATGCTTCACTTCAGGTTCACTGTTTCCCGCTGACCTTCTTATTGACAATGAAGCACAGAAATTACATCGGAATTATATAGAAAAGGCACAATGCCGACTTAGGTACAATAAGACTGACTCTGCTTACTGTCTATGTTTTGAACCATTTCTGTGACACTAGTTATGGATTCCGATGCTTCACTTCAGGTTCACTGTATCCCTCTGACCTTCTTATTGACGATGAAACACGGAAATTGCATCGGAATTATATAGAAAAGGCACAATGCCGACTTAGGTACATGAAGACTGACTCTTCTTACTGTCTATGTTTTGAACCATTCCTGTGACACTAGTTATAAATTTCGATGCTTCACTTCAGGTTTACTGTATCCCTCTGACCTTCTTACTGACGATGAAACACAGAAATTGCATCTGAATTAAATACCAAAGGCACAATGCCGATTTAAGTACAAGAAGACTGACTCTTCTTACTGTCTATGTTTGAACCATTCCTATGACACTAGTTATAGATTCCGATGCTTCACTGCAGGTTTACGGTATCCCTCAGACCTTCTTATTGACGATGAAACACAGAAATTGCATCGGAATAAAATACAAAAGGCACAATGCCGACTTAAATACATGAAGACTGACTCTTCCTACTGTCTATGTTTTGAACCATTCCTGTGACACTACTTATAGTTTCCGATGCTTCACTCCAGGTTTACTGTAACCCTTGGACCTTCTTATTGACGATGAAACACAGAAATTGCATCGGAATTTAATAGAAAAGGCACAATGCCGGCATAAGTACAAGAAGACTGACTCTTCCTACTGTCTATGTATTGAACCATTCCTGTGACACTAGTTACATATTCCGATGCTTCACTTCAGGTTTAATGTATCCCTTGGAACTTCTTGTTGACGATGAAACACAGAAATTGCATCGGAATTAAATACAAAAGGCACAATGCCGACTTAAGGACAAGAAGACTGATTCCTCTTACCAGCTATGTTTGATTCATTCCTGTGACACTAGTTATAGATTCCGATGCTTCAGTAAAGGTTTACTGTATCCCTTGAACCTTCTTATTGACGATGAAACACAGAAATTGCATCGGAATTTAATACAAAAGGCACAATGCCGACTTAACTACAAGAAGACTGACTCTTCTTACTGACTATGCTTTGAACCATTCCTGTGACCCTAGTTATAGATTCCGATGCTTCACTCCCAGTTTAATGTATCCCTTGGATCCTCTTGTTGACGATGAAACACAGATATTGCATAGGAATTAAATACAAAAGGCACAATGCCGACTTAAGTACAAGAAGATTGACTCTTCTTACTGACTATATTTTGAACCATTCCTGTGACGCTAGTTATAGATTCCGATGCTTCACTCCAGGTTCACCGTATCCCTTGCACATCCTTGTTGACGATGAAACACAGAAATTGCCTCGGAATTAAATACAAAAGGCACAATGCCGACTTAAGTACAAGAAGACTGACTCTTCTTACTGTCTATGTTTTTAACCA
Organism: Schistocerca piceifrons; assembly: GCF_021461385.2. Lineage (NCBI taxonomy): Eukaryota > Metazoa > Arthropoda > Insecta > Orthoptera > Acrididae > Schistocerca > Schistocerca piceifrons. The sequence goes on along the minus strand of NC_060146.1, from coordinate 5,290,772 downwards.
TCGCTGAGACACTAGTTATAGATTCCGATGCTTCACTCCAGGTTTACTGTATCCCTTTGACCTTCTTATTGACGATGATACACAGCAATTGCATTGGAATTAAATACAAAAGGCACAATGCTGACTGAAGTACAAGAAGACTGACTCTTCTTACTGACTATGTTTTGAACCATTCCTGTGACACTAGTTATAGATTCCGATGCTTCACTCCCGGTGTACTGTAACCATCTGACCTCCTTATTGACGATGAAACACAGAAATTGCATCTTAATTGAATACAAAAGGCACAATGCCGACTTAGGTACAAGAAGACTGACTCTTCTTACTGTCTATGATTTGAACCATTCCTGTGATACTAGTTATGGATTCCGATGCGTCACTTCAGGTTCACTGTATCCCTCTGACCTTCTTATTGACGATGAAACACAGAAAATGCATCCGAATTAAATACAAAAGGCACAATGCCGACTTAAGTACAAGAAGACTGACTATTCTTATTGACTATGTTTTGAACCATTCCTGTGACAATAGTTATAGATTCCGATGCTTCACTCCCGGTTCACTGTATCCCTTGGACCTTCTTATTGACGATGAAACACAGAAATTGCATCGGAATTAAATACAAAATGCACAATGCCGACTTAAGTACAAGAAGACTGACTCTTCTTACTGTCTATGTTTAGAACCATTCCTGTGACACTAGTTATAGATTCTGATGCTTCACTTCGGATTTACTGTATCCCCCTGACCGTCGTATTCACGATGAACACAGAAAATGCATCGGAATTAAATACAAAAGGCACAATGGCGACTCAAGTGCAAGACGACTGGCTCTTCATCCTGTCTATGCTTTGCACCATTCCTGTGACACTAGTTATAGATACAGATGCTTCACTTCAGGTTTACTGTATCCAGCTGACCTTCTTATTGACGATGAAACACAGAAATTGCATCGGAATGAAATACAAAAGGCACAATGGTGAGTTAAGTACAAGAAGACCGACTCTTCTTACTGTCTATGTTTTGAACCATTACTGTGACCCTAGTTTTATATTCCGATGCTTCACTCCAGGTTTACTGTATCCATCTGACCTCCTTATTGACGATGAAACACAGAAGTTCCATCTTAATTAAATGCAAAAGGCACAATGCCGACATAAGTACAAGAAGACAGACTCTTCTTACTGACTATGTTTTGAACCATTCCTGTGACACTAGTTACAGATTCACATGCATCACTTCAGGTTTACTGTATTCCTTGGACCTACTTATTGACGATGAAACACAGAAATTGCATCGGAATTAAAGACAAAAGGCACAATGCCGATTTCATTACAAGAAGACTGACTCTTCTTACTGTCTATGTTTGAACCATTCCTGTGACACTAGTTATAGATTCCGATGCTTCACTCCAGGTTTACTGTATCCCTTGGACGTCCTTATTGACGTAGAAACACAGAAACTGCATCGGAATTAAATACAAAAGGCACAATGCCGACTTAAGTACAGGAAGACTGACTCTTCCTACTGTCTATGTTTTGAACCATTCCTGTGACACTAGTTATAGATTCCGATGCTTCAAGCCAGGTTTACTGTATCCCTTGGACCTTCTTATTGACGATGAAACACAGAAATTGCATCGGAATTAAAGACAAAAGGCACAATGCCGATTTCATTACAAGAAGACTGACTCTTCTTACTGTCTATGTTTGAACCATTCCTGTGACACTAGCTATAGAGGCCGATGCTTCACTCCCGGTTTACTGTTTCCCTTGGACATTCTTATTGACGATGAAACACAGAAATTGCATCGGAATTAAATACAAAAGGCACAATGCCGACTTAACTACAAGAAGACTGACTCTTCTTACTGTCTATGTTTTGAACAATTCCTGTGAAACTAGTTATAGATTCCGATGCTTCACTCCAGGATTACTGTCTCGCTTGGACCTTCTTATTGACGATGAAACACAGAAATTGCATCGGAATTAAATACAAAAGGGACAATGCCGACTGAAGTACAAGAAGACTGACTCTTCTTACTGACTATGTTTTGAACCATTCCTGTGACACTAGTTATAGATTCCGATGCTTCACTCCAGGTTTACTGTATCCCTTGGATTTGCTTATTGAAGACGAAACACAGAAACTGCATCGGAATTAAATACAAAAGGCACAATGCCGACTTAAGTACAGGAAGACTGACTCTTCCTACTGTCTATGTTTTGAACCATTCCTGTGACACTAGTTATAGATTCCGATGCTTCAAGCCAGGTTTACTGTATCCCTTGGACCTTCTTATTGACGATGAAACACAGAAATTGCATCGGAATTAAAGACAAAAGGCACAATGCCGATTTAAGTACAAGAAGACTGACTCTTCTTACTGTCTACGTTTGAACCATTCCTGTGACACTAGTTATAGATTCCGATGCTTCACTTCAGGTTTACTGTAGCCCTCAGACCTTCTTATTGACGATGAAACACAGAAATTGCATCGAAATAAAATACAAAAGGCACAATGCCGACTTAAGTAAAAGAAGACTGACTCTTCCAACTGTCTATGTTTTGAACCACTCCTGTGACACTAGTTATAGATTCCGATGCCTCACTCGAGGTTTACTGTATCCCTTGGACTTCTTATTGACGATGAAACACATAAATTGCGACGGAATTAAATAGAAAAGGCACAATGCCGACTTAAGTACAAGAAGACTGACTCTTCCTACTCTCTATGTTTTGAACCATTCCTGTGACACTAGTAATGGATTCCGATGCTTCGCTTCAGGTTTAATGTATTACTTGGACCTTCTTGTTGACGATGAAACACAGAAATTGCGTCGGAATGAAATACAAAAGGCACAATGCCGACTTAAGTACAAGAAGACTGATCCTTCTTTTCGACTATGATTTGATTCATTCCTGTGACACTAGTTATAGATTCCGATGCTTCACTCCAGGTTTACTGTATCCCTTTGACCTTCTTATTGACGATGAAACACAGAAATTGCATCGGAATTAAATACAAAACGCACAATGCCGACTTAAGTACAAGAAGACTGACGCTTCTTTCTGACTATGCTTTGAACCATTCCTGTGTCACTAGTTATAGATTCCGATGCTTCACTCCCGGATTACTGTATCCTTTGGACCTTCTTATTGACGATGAAACACAGATATTGCGTCGGAATTAAATACAAAAGGCACAATGCCGACTTCAGTACAAGATGACTGACTCTTCTTACTGACTATGTATTGAATCATTCCTGTGGCACTAGTTATAGATTCCGATACTACACTCCAGGTTTACCGTATCCCTTGGACCTCTTTATTGACGATGAAACACAGAAATTGGATCGGAATTAAATACAAAAGTCATTTGCATACTTAAGTACAAGATGACTGCCTCTTCCTACTGTCTATGCTTTTAACCTTTCCCGTGACACTGGTTATAGATTCCGATGCTTCACTCCAGGTTACTGTATCCCTTGGACATTCTTATTGACGATGAAACACAGAAATTGCATCGGTATTAGAGTGAAAAGGCACAATGCCGACTTAAGTACAAGAAGACTGACTCTTCCTAATGTCTATGTTTTGAACCATTCCTGTGACACTAGTTATAGATTCCGATGCTTCACTTCAGGTTTAATATATCCCTTGGACCTTCTTGTTGACGATGAAACACAGAAATTGCATCGGAATTAAATAGAAAAGGCACAATGCCGACTTAAGTAAAAGAAGACTGACTCTTCCTACTGTCTATGCTTTGAACCATTCCTGTGACACTAGTTATAGATTCCGATGCCTCACTCCAGGTTTACTGTATCCCTTGGCCTTCTTATTGACGATGAAACACAGAAATTGCATGGGAATTAAATAGAAAAGGCACAATGCTGACTTAAGTACAAGAAGACTGACTCTTCCTACTGTCGATGTTTTGAACCATTCCTGTGACACTAGTTATTTATTTCCGATGCTTCGCTTCAGGTTTAATGTATCCCTTGGACCTTCTTGTTCACGATGAAACACAGAAATTGCATCGGAATTAAATACAAAAGGCACAATGCCGACTTCAGTACAAGAAGACTGATTCTTCTTAACGACTATGATTTGATTCATTCCTGTGATACTAGTTATAAATTCCGATGCTTCACTTCAGGTTCACTGTATCCCTCTGACCTTCTTATTGACGATGAAACACAGAAATTGCATCGGAATTATATAGAAAAGGCACAATGCCGACTTAATTACAAGAAGACTGACTCTTCTTACTGACTATGTTTTGAACCATTCCTGTGTCACTAGTTATGGATTCCGATGCTTCACTCCCGGATTACTGTATCCCTTGGACCTTCTTATTGACGATGAAACACAGAAATTGCGTCGGAATTAAATACAAAAGGCACAATGCCGACTTAAGTACAAGAAGACTGACTCTTCTTACTGACTATGTATTGAACCATTCCTGTGACACTAGTTATAGATTCCGATGCTACACTCCAGGTTTACCGTATCCCTTGGTCCTCCTTATTGACGATGCAACACAGAAATTGGATCGGAATTAAATACAAAAGGCTCAATGCATACTTAAGTACAAGAAGACTGACTCTTCCTACTGTCTATGCTTTTAACCATTCCCGTGACACTGGTTATAGATTCCGATGCTTCACTCCAGGTTTACTGAATCCCTTGGACCTTCTTATTGACGATGAAACACAGAAATTGCATCGGTATTAAATTGAGAAGGCACAATGCCGACTTAAGTACAAGAAGACTGACTCTTATTACTGACTATGTTTTAAAACATTCCTGTGACACTAGTTATTGATTCCGATGCTTCACTTCAGGTCTACTGTATCCCTTGGACTTTCTTATTGACGATGAAGCACAGAAATTGCATCGGAATTAAATAGTAAAGGCACAATGCCGACTTAAGTACAAGAAGACTGTCTCTTCTTATTGACTATGTTTTGAAACATTCCTGTGACACTAGTTATAGATTCCGATGCTTCACTTCAGGTTTACTGTCTCCCTTGGACCTTCTTATTGACGATGAAACACAGAAATTGCATCTGAATTAAATAGAAAATGCACAATGCCGACTTAAGTACAGGAAGACTGTCTCTTCTTATTGACTATGTTTTGAAACATTCCTGTGACACTAGTTATAGATTCCGATGCTTCACTTCAGGTTTACTGTATCCCTTAGACTCTCTAATTGACGATGAAGCACAGAAATTGCATCGGAATTAAATAGAAAAGGCACAATGCCGACTTAAGTACAAGAAGACTAACTCTTCCTACTGTCTATGTTTGAACCATTCCTTTGACACTAGTTATTGATTCCGATGCTTCACTACAGGTTTACTGTATCCCTCCGACCTTCTTAATGACGATGAAACGCAGAAATTGCATCGGAATTAAATAAAAAGGAACAATGCCGACTTAAGAACAAGAAGACGGGCTCTTCTTACCGTCTATGTTTTGAACCTTTCCTGTGAGTGCAGTTTTAGATTACGATGCTTCACTTCAGATTTGCTGTATCCCTTGGACCTTCTTATTGACGATGAAACAAAAAAATTGCATCGGAATTAAATACAAAAGACACAATGCCGACTTAAGAACAAGAAGACTGACTCTTCTTACTGTCTATGTTTTGAATGTTTTGTGTGAGACCAGTTTTAGATTACGATGCTTCACGTCAGGTTTACTGTATCCCTTGGACCTTCTTATTGACGATGAAACAAAGAAATTGCATCGGAATTTAATACGAAAGGCACAATGCCGACTTAAGTACAAGAAGACTGACTCTTCTTACTGACTACGATTTGAACCATTCCTGTGACACTAGTTATAGATTCAGATGCTTCACTCCCGGTTTACTGTATCCCTTGGACCTTCTTATGGTCGATGAAACACAGAAATTGCATCGGAATTAAATACAAAAGGCACAATGCCGACTTAAGTACAAGAAGACTGACTCTTGTTAATGACTATGTTTTGAATCATTCCTGTGACACTAGTTATAGATTACGATGCTTCACTCCAGGTTTACTGTATCCCTTGGACATCCTTATTGACGACGAAACACAGAAATTGCATCGGAATTAAATACAAATGGCACAAATCCGACTGAAGTACAGGAATACTGACTCTTCTTACTGACTATGCATTGAACCATTCCTGTGACACTAGTTATAGATTCCGATGCTTCAAGCCAGGTTTACTGTATCCCTTGGACCTTCTTATTGACGATGAAACACAGAAATTGCTTTGGAATTAAATACAAAAGGCACAATGCCGACTTAAGTACCAGAAGACTGACTCTTCTTACTGTCTATGTTTGAACCATTCCTGTGACACTAGTTATAGATTCCGATGCTTCACTTCAGGTTTACTGTATCCATCAGACCTTCTTATTGACGATGAAACACAGAAATTGCATCGAAATAAAATACAAAAGGCACAATGCCGGCTTAAGTACAAGATGACTGACTCTTCCTACTGTCTATGTTTTGAACCAATCCTGTGACACTAGTTATAGTTTCCGATGCTTCACTTCAGGTTTACTGTATCCCTCTGACCTCCTTATTGACGATGAAACACAGAAATTGCATCTGAATTAAATACAAAAAGCACAATGCCGACTTAAGTACAAGAAGACTGACTCTTCCTACTGTCTATGCTTTGAACCATTCCTGTGACACTAGTTATAGATTCCGATGCTTTACTCCAGGTTTACTGTATTCCTTGGACCTTCTTATTGACGATGAAACACAGAACGTGCATCGGAATTAAATAGAAAAGGCACAATGCCGATTTAAGTACAAGAAGACTACCTCTTCCTACTGTCTATTTTTTGAACCATTCCTGTGACACTAGTTATAGATTCCCATGCTTCACTTCAGGTTTAATGTATCCCTTGGACCTTCTTGTTGACGATGAAACATAGAAATTGCATCGGAATTAAATACAAAAGGCACAATGCCGACTTAAGTACAAGAAGACTGATTTTTCTTACCGACTATGTTTTGATTCATTCCTGTGACACTAGTTATAGATTCCGATGCTTCACTCCAGGTTTACTGTATCCCTTTGACCTTCTTATTGACGATGAAACACAGAAATTGCATCGGAATTAACTGCAAAAGGCACAATGCCGACTTAAGTACAAGATGACTGACTCTTCTTCCTTACTATGTTTTGAACCATTCCTGTGTCATTAGTTATAGGTTCCGATGCTTCACTCACGGTTTACTGTCTCCCTTGGACCTTCATATTGACGATGAAACACAGAAATTGCATCGGAATTAAATACAAAAGGCACAATGCCGACTTAAGCAAAAGAAGACTGACTCTTCTTACTGACTATGCTTTAAACCAATCCTGTGACACTAGTTATAGATTCCGATGCTTCACTCCAGGCTTACCGTAACCCTTGGACCTCTTTATTGACGATGAAACACAGAAATTGCATCGAAATAAAATACAAAAGGCACAATGCCGGCTTAAGTACAAGATGACTGACTCTTCCTACTGTCCATGCTTTGAACCAATCCTGTGACACTAGTTATAGTTTCCGATGCTTCACTTCAGGTTTACTGTATCCCTCTGACCACCTTATTGACGATGAAACACAGAAATTGCATCGGAATTAAATACAAAAGGCACAATGCCGATATAAGTACAAGAAGACTGACTCTTCTTACTGACTATGATTTGAAAAATTCCTGTGACACTAGTTATGGATTCCGATGCCTCACTTCAGGTTTACTGTATCCCTTGGACTTTCTTATTGACGATGAAGCACAGAAATTGCATCGGAATTAAATAGAAAAGGCACAATGCCGACTTAAGTACAAGAAGACTGACTCTTCCTACTGTCGATGTTTTGAACCATTCCTGTGACACTAGTTACAGATTCCGATGCTTCACTTCAGGTTTAATGTATCCCTTGGACCTTCTTGTTGACGATGAAACACAGAAATTGCATCGGAATTAAATAGAAAAGGCACAATGCCGACTTAAGTAAAAGAAGACTGACTCTTCCTACTGTTTATGTTTTGAACCATTCCTGTGACACTAGTTATAGATTCCGATGCCTCACTCCTGGTTTACTGTATCCCTTGGACCTTCTTATTGACGATGAAACACAGAAATTGCATCGGAATTAAATAGAAAAGGCACAATGTCCACTTAAGTACAAGAAGACTGAATCTTCCTACTAACTATGTTTGAACCATTCCTGTGACACTAGGTATGGATTCCGATGCTTCGCTTCAGGTTTAATGTATCCCTTGGACCTTCTTGTTAACGATGAAACACAGAAATTGCATCGGAATTAAATACAAGAGGCACAATGCCGACTTAAGTACAAGAAGACTGACTATTCTTACAGTCTATGCTTTGAACCATTCCCGTGACACTAGTTACAGAATCCGATGCTTCATTCCCGGATTACTGTATCTCCTGGACCTTCTTATTGACGATGAAACACAGAAAATGCATCGGAATTAAATACAAAAGGCACAATGCCGACCTAAGTACAAGAAGACTGACTCTTCTTACTGATTATGTTTTGAACCATTCCTGTGACACTAGTTATAGATTCCGATGCTACACTCCAGGTTTACCGTATCCCTTGGACATCCTTATTGACGACGAAACACAGAAATTGCATCGGAATTAGATACAAATGGCACAATGCCGACTTAAGTGCAGGAATACTGACTCTTCTTACTGTCTATGCATTGAACCATTCCTGTGACACTGGTTATAGATTTCGATGCTTCAAGCCAGGTTTACTGTATCCGTTGGACCTTCTTATTGACGATGAAACACAGAAATTGCTTTGGAATTAAATACAAAAGGCAGAATGCCGACTTAAGTACCAGAAGACTGACTCTTCTTACTGTCTACGTTTGAACCATTCCTGTGACACTAGTTATAGATTCCGATGCTTCACTTCAGGTTTACTGTATCCATCAGACCTTCGTATTGACGATGAAACACAGAAATTGCATCGAATAAAATACAAAAGGCACAATGCCGGCTTAAGTACAAGATGACTGACTCTTCCTACTGTCTATGTTTTGAAGCAATCCTGTGACACTAGTTATAGTTTCCGATGCTTCACTTCAGGTTTACTGTATCCCTCTGACCTTCTTATTGACGATGAAACACAGAAATTGCATCGGAATTAAATACAAAAGGCACAATGCCGACTTAAATACAAGAAGACTGACTCTTCCTACTGTCTATGTTTTGAACCTTTCCTGTGACACTAGTTATAGATTCCGATGCGTCACTCCAGGTTTACTGTATTCCTTGGACCTTCTTATTGACGATGAAACACAGAACGTGCATCGGAATAAAATAGAAAAGGCACAATGCCGACTTATGTACAAGAAGACTAACTCTTCCTACTGACTATGTTTTGAACCATTCCTGTGACACTAGTTATAGATTCCCATGCTTCACTTCAGGTTTAATGTATCCCTTGGACCTTCTTGTTGACGATGAAACACAGAAATTGCATCGGAATTAAATTACAAAAGGCACAATGCCGACTTAAGTACAAGAAGACTGATTCTTCTTACCGACTATGCTTTGATTCATTCCTGTGACACTAGTTATAGATTCCGATGCTTCACTCCAGGTTTACTGTATCCCTTTGACCTTCTTATTGACGATGAAACACAGAAATTCCATCGGAATTAAATGCAAAGGCACAATGCCGACTTAAGTACAAGAAGACTGACTCTTCTTACTGAGTATGTTTTGAACCATTCCTGTGTCACTAGTTATAGATTCCGATGCTTCACTGCCGGTTTACTGTCTCCCTTGGACCTTCTTATTGACGATGAAACACAGAAATTGCATCGGAATTAAATACAAAAGGCACCATGCCGACTTAAGTACAAGAAGACTGATTCTTCTTACCGACTATGCTTTGATTCATTCCTGTGACACTAGTTATAGATTCCGATGCTTCACTCCAGGTTTACCGTATCCCTTGGACCTCCTTATTGACGATGAAACACAGAAATTGCATCGGAATTAAATACAAAAGGCACAATGCATACTTAAGTACAAGAAGACTGACTCTTCTTACTGTCTATGCTTTGAAACATTCCCGTGACACTAGTTATAGATTCCGATGCTTCACTCCAGGTTTACTGTATCCCTTGGAGCGTCTTATTGACGATGAAACACAGAAATTGCATCGGAATTAAATAGAAAAGGCACAATGCCGACTTAAGTACAAGAAGACTGACTCTACTTACTGACAATGTTTTGAAAAATTCCTGTGACACTAGTTATGGATTCCGATGCCTCACTTCAGGTTTACTGTATCAATTGGACTTTCTTATTGACGATGAAGCACAGAAATTGCATCGGAATTAAATAGAAAAGGCACAATGCCGACTTAAGTACAAGAAGACTGACTTTTCCTACTGTCTATGTTTTGAACCATTCCTGTGACACTAGTTACAGATTCCGATGCTTCACTTCAGGTTTAATGTATCCCTTCGATCTTCTTGTTGACGATGAAACACAGAAATTGCATCGGAATTAAATAGAAAAGGCACAATGCCGACTTAAGTAAAAGAAGACTGACTCTTCCTACTGTCTATGTTTTGAACCATTCCTGTGACACTAGTTATAGATTCCGATGCCTCACTCCAGGTTTACTGTATCCCTTGGACCTTCTTATTGACGATGAAACACAGAAATTGCATCGGAATTAAATACAAAAGGCACAATGCCGACGTAAGTACAAGAAGACTGACTATTCTTACAGTCTATGCTTGAACCATTCCCGTGACACTAGTTACAGATTACGATGCTTCACTCCCGGATTACTGTATCCCTTGGACCTTCTTATTGACGATGAAACACAGAAATTGCATCGGAATTAAATACAAAAGGCACAATGCCGACTTAAGTACAAGAAGACTGACTCTTCTTACTGATTATGTTTTGAACGATTCCTGTGACACTAGTTATAGATTCCGATGCTACACTCCATGTTTACCGTATCCCTTGGACCTCCTCATTGACGATGAAACACAGAAATTGCATCGGAATTAAATACAAAAGGCACAACGCATACTTACGTACAAGAAGACTGACTATTCTTACAGTCTATGCTTTGAACCATTCCCGTGACACTAGTTACAGATTCCGATGCTTCACTCTAGGTTTACTGTATCCCTTAGACCTTCTTATTGACGATGAAACACAGAAACTGCATCTGAATTAAATAGAAAAGGCACAATGCCGACTTAAGTACAAGAAGACTGTCTCTTCTTATTGACTATGTTTTGAAACATTCCTGTGACACTAGTTATAGATTCCGATGCTTCACTTCAGGTTTACTGTATCCCTTGGACATTCTTATTGACGATGAAGCACAGAAATTGCATCGAAATTAAATAGAAAAGGCACAATACCGACTTAAGTACAAGAAGACTGACTCTTCCTACTGTCTATGTTTTGAACCATTCCTTTGACACTAGTTATAGATTCCGATGCTTCACTACAGGTTTACTGTATCCCTCCGACCTTCTTAATGACGATGAAACGCAGAAATTGCATCGGAATTAAATAAAAAGGAACAATGCCGGCTTACGAACAAGAAGACGGGCTCTTCTTACCGTCTATGTTTTGAACCTTTCCTGTGAGTGCAGTTTTAGATTACGATGCTTCACTTCAGGTTTACTGTATCCCTTGGACCATCTTATTGACGATGAAATAGAAAAATTGCTTCGGAATTAAATACAAAAGGCACAATGCCGACTTAAGGACAAGAAGACTGACTCTTCTTACTGACCATGATTTGAACCATTCCTGTGACACTAGTTATAGATTCAGATGCTTCACTCCCGGTTTACTGTATTCCTTGGACCTTTTTATTGACGATGAAACACAGAAATTGCATCGGAATTAAATACAAAATGCACAATGCCGACTTAAGTACAAGAGGACTGACTCTTGATACTGACTATGTTTTGAACCATTCCTGTGACACTAGTTATAGATTCCGATGCTTCACTCCGTGTTTACTGTATCCCTTGGACATCCTTTTTGACGATGAAACACAGAAATTGCATCGGAATTAGATACAAATGGCACAATGCCGACTTAAGTGCAGGAATACTGACTCTTCTTACTGTCTTTGCATTGAACCATTCCTGTGACACTGGTTATAGATTTCGATGCTTCAAGCCAGGTTTACTGTATCCGTTGGACCTTCTTATTGACGATGAAACACAGAAATTGCTTTGGAATTAAATACAAAAGGCAGAATGCCGACTTAAGTACCAGAAGACTGACTCTTCTTACTGTCTACGTTTGAACCATTCCTGTGACACTAGTTATAGATTCCGATGCTTCACTTCAGGTTTACTGTATCCATCAGACCTTCGTATTGACGATGAAACACAGAAATTGCATCGAATAAAATACAAAAGGCACAATGCCGGCTTAAGTACAAGATGACTGACTCTTCCTACTGTCTATGTTTTGAAGCAATCCTGTGACACTAGTTATAGTTTCCGATGCTTCACTTCAGGTTTACTGTATCCCTCTGACCTTCTTATTGACGATGAAACACAGAAATTGCATCGGAATTAAATACAAAAGGCACAATGCCGACTTAAATACAAGAAGACTGACTCTTCCTACTGTCTATGTTTTGAACCTTTCCTGTGACACTAGTTATAGATTCCGATGCGTCACTCCAGGTTTACTGTATTCCTTGGACCTTCTTATTGACGATGAAACACAGAACGTGCATCGGAATAAAATAGAAAAGGCACAATGCCGACTTATGTACAAGAAGACTAACTCTTCCTACTGTCTATGTTTTGAACCATTCCTGTGACACTAGTTATAGATTCCCATGCTTCACTTCAGGTTTAATGTATCCCTTGGACCTTCTTGTTGACGATGAAACACAGAAATTGCATCGGAATTAAATTACAAAAGGCAAAATGCCGACTTAAGTACAAGAAGACTGATTCTTCTTACCGACTATGCTTTGATTCATTCCTGTGACACTAGTTATAGATTCCGATGCTTCACTCCAGGTTTACTGTATCCCTTTGACCTTCTTATTGACGATGAAACACAGAAATTCCATCGGAATTAAATGCAAAGGCACAATGCCGACTTAAGTACAAGAAGACTGACTCTTCTTACTGAGTATGTTTTGAACCATTCCTGTGTCACTAGTTATAGATTCCGATGCTTCACTGCCGGTTTACTGTCTCCCTTGGACCTTCTTATTGACGATGAAACACAGAAATTGCATCGGAATTAAATACAAAAGGCACCATGCCGACTTAAGTACAAGAAGACTGATTCTTCTTACCGACTATGCTTTGATTCATTCCTGTGACACTAGTTATAGATTCCGATGCTTCACTCCAGGTTTACCGTATCCCTTGGACCTCCTTATTGACGATGAAACACAGAAATTGCATCGGAATTAAATACAAAAGGCACAATGCATACTTAAGTACAAGAAGACTGACTCTTCTTACTGTCTATGCTTTGAAACATTCCCGTGACACTAGTTATAGATTCCGATGCTTCACTCCAGGTTTACTGTATCCCTTGGAGCGTCTTATTGACGATGAAACACAGAAATTGCATCGGAATTAAATAGAAAAGGCACAATGCCGACTTAAGTACAAGAAGACTGACTCTACTTACTGACAATGTTTTGAAAAATTCCTGTGACACTAGTTATGGATTCCGATGCCTCACTTCAGGTTTACTGTATCAATTGGACTTTCTTATTGACGATGAAGCACAGAAATTGCATCGGAATTAAATAGAAAAGGCACAATGCCGACTTAAGTACAAGAAGACTGACTTTTCCTACTGTCTATGTTTTGAACCATTCCTGTGACACTAGTTACAGATTCCGATGCTTCACTTCAGGTTTAATGTATCCCTTCGATCTTCTTGTTGACGATGAAACACAGAAATTGCATCGGAATTAAATAGAAAAGGCACAATGCCGACTTAAGTAAAAGAAGACTGACTCTTCCTACTGTCTATGATTTGAACCATTCCTGTGACACTAGTTATAGATTCCGATGCCTCACTCCAGGTTTACTGTATCCCTTGGACCTTCTTATTGACGATGAAACACAGAAATTGCATCGGAATTAAATACAAAAGGCACAATGCCGACTTAAGTACAAGAAGACTGACTATTCTTACAGTCTATGCTTTGAACCATTCCCGTGACACTAGTTACAGATTACGATGCTTCACTCCCGGATTACTGTATCCCTTGGACCTTCTTATTGACGATGAAACACAGAAATTGCATCGGAATTAAATACAAAAGGCACAATGCCGACTTAAGTACAAGAAGACTGACTCTTCTTACTGATTATGTTTTGAACGATTCCTGTGACACTAGTTATAGATTCCGATGCTACACTCCATGTTTACCGTATCCCTTGGACCTCCTCATTGACGATGAAACACAGAAATTGCATCGGAATTAAATACAAAAGGCACAACGCATACTTACGTACAAGAAGACTGACTATTCTTACAGTCTATGCTTTGAACCATTCCCGTGACACTAGTTACAGATTCCGATGCTTCACTCTAGGTTTACTGTATCCCTTAGACCTTCTTATTGACGATGAAACACAGAAACTGCATCTGAATTAAATAGAAAAGGCACAATGCCGACTTAAGTACAAGAAGACTGTCTCTTCTTATTGACTATGTTTTGAAACATTCCTGTGACACTAGTTATAGATTCCGATGCTTCACTTCAGGTTTACTGTATCCCTTGGACATTCTTATTGACGATGAAGCACAGAAATTGCATCGAAATTAAATAGAAAAGGCACAATACCGACTTAAGTACAAGAAGACTGACTCTTCCTACTGTCCATGTTTTGAACCATTCCTTTGACACTAGTTATAGATTCCGATGCTTCACTACAGGTTTACTGTATCCCTCCGACCTTCTTAATGACGATGAAACGCAGAAATTGCATCGGAATTAAATAAAAAGGAACAATGCCGGCTTACGAACAAGAAGACGGGCTCTTCTTACCGTCTATGTTTTGAACCTTTCCTGTGAGTGCAGTTTTAGATTACGATGCTTCACTTCAGGTTTACTGTATCCCTTGGACCATCTTATTGACGATGAAATAGAAAAATTGCTTCGGAATTAAATAAAAAAGGCACAATGCCGACTTAAGGACAAGAAGACTGACTCTTCTTACTGACCATGATTTGAACCATTCCTGTGACACTAGTTATAGATTCAGATGCTTCACTCCCGGTTTACTGTATTCCTTGGACCTTTTTATTGACGATGAAACACAGAAATTGCATCGGAATTAAATACAAAATGCACAATGCCGACTTAAGTACAAGAGGACTGACTCTTGATACTGACTATGTTTTGAACCATTCCTGTGACACTAGTTATAGATTCCGATGCTTCACTCCGGGTTTACTGTATCCCTTGGACATCCTTTTTGACGATGAAACACGGAAATTACATCGGAATTAAATACAAATGGCACAATGCCGACTTAAGTACAAGAATACTGACCCTTCTTTCTTTCTATGCATTGAACCATTCCTGTGACACTAGTTATAGATTCCGATGCTTCAAGCCAGGGTTACTGTATCCCTTGGACCTTCTTGTTGACGATGAAACACAGTAATTGCATCGGAATTAAATAGAAAAGGCACAATGCCGACTTAAGTACAAGAAGACTGACTCTTCTTACTGATTATGTTTTGAACGATTCCTGTGACACTAGTTATAGATTCCGATGCTACACTCCATGTTTACCGTATCCCTTGGACCTCCTCATTGACGATGAAACACAGAAATTGCATCGGAATTAAATACAAAAGGCACAACGCATACTTACGTACAAGAAGACTGACTATTCTTACAGTCTATGCTTTGAACCATTCCCGTGACACTAGTTACAGATTCCGATGCTTCACTCTAGGTTTCTTGTATCCCTTAGACCTTCTTATTGACGATGAAACACAGAAACTGCATCTGAATTAAATAGAAAAGGCACAATGCCGACTTAAGTACAAGAAGACTGTCTCTTCTTATTGACTATGTTTTGAAACATTCCTGTGACACTAGTTATAGATTCCGATGCTTCACTTCAGGTTTACTGTATCCCTTGGACATTCTTATTGACGATGAAGCACAGAAATTGCATCGAAATTAAATAGAAAAAGCACAATACCGACTTAAGTACAAGAAGACTGACTCTTCCTACTGTCTATGTTTTGAACCATTCCTTTGACACTAGTTATAGATTCCGATGCTTCACTACAGGTTTACTGTATCCCTCCGACCTTCTTAATGACGATGAAACGCAGAAATTGCATCGGAATTAAATAAAAAGGAACAATGCCGGCTTACGAACAAGAAGACGGGCTCTTCTTACCGTCTATGTTTTGAACCTTTCCTGTGAGTGCAGTTTTAGATTACGATGCTTCACTTCAGGTTTACTGTATCCCTTGGACCATCTTATTGACGATGAAATAGAAAAATTGCTTCGGAATTAAATACAAAAGGCACAATGCCGACTTAAGGACAAGAAGACTGACTCTTCTTACTGACCATGATTTGAACCATTCCTGTGACACTAGTTATAGATTCAGATGCTTCACTCCCGGTTTACTGTATTCCTTGGACCTTTTTATTGACGATGAAACACAGAAATTGCATCGGAATTAAATACAAAATGCACAATGCCGACTTAAGTACAAGAGGACTGACTCTTGATACTGACTATGTTTTGAACCATTCCTGTGACACTAGTTATAGATTCCGATGCTTCACTCCGGGTTTACTGTATCCCTTGGACATCCTTTTTGACGATGAAACACGGAAATTACATCGGAATTAAATACAAATGGCACAATGCCGACTTAAGTACAAGAATACTGACCCTTCTTTCTTTCTATGCATTGAACCATTCCTGTGACACTAGTTATAGATTCCGATGCTTCAAGCCAGGGTTACTGTATCCCTTGGACCTTCTTGTTGACGATGAAACACAGTAATTGCATCGGAATTAAATACAAAAGGCAGAATGCCGACTTAAGTACAAGAAGACTGATTCTTCTTACCGACTATGTTTTGATTCATTCCTGTGACACTAGTTATAGATTCCGATGCTTCACTCCCGGTTTACTTTCTCCCTTGGACGTTCTTATTGACGATGAAACACAGAAATTGCATCGGAATTAAATACAAAAGGCACAATGCCGACTTAAGTAAAAGAAGGCTGACTCTTCTTACTGACTATGTTTTAAACCATTCCTGTGACACTAGTTATAGATTCCGATGCTTCACTCCAGGTTTACCGGATCCCTTGGACCTCCTTATTGACGATGAAACACAGAAATTGCATCGGAATTAAATACAAAAGGCACAATGCATACTTAAGTACAAGAAGACTGACTCTTCTTACTGTCTATGCTTTGAACCATTCCCGTGACACTAGTTATAGATTCCGATGCTTCACTCCCGGTTTACTGTATCCCTTGGACCGTCTTATTGACGATGAAACACAGAAATTGCATCGGAATTAAATAGAAAAGACACAATGCCGACTTAAGTACAAGAAGACTGACTCTTCTTACTGACTATGTTTTGAAAAATTCCTGTGACACTAGTTATGGATTCCGATGCCTCACTTCAGGTTTACTGTATCCCTTGGACTTTCTTATTGACGATGAAACACAGAAATTGCATCGGAATTAAATACAAAAGGCACAATGCCGATTTAAGTACAAGAAGACTGACTCTTCCTACTGTTTATGTTTTGAACCATTCCTGTGACACTAGTTATAGATTCCGATGCCTCACTCCAAGTTTACTGTATCCCTTGGACCTTCTTATTGACGATGAAACACAGAAATTGCATCGGAATTAAATAGAAAAGGCACAATGCCCACTTAAGTACAAAAAGACTGAATCTTCCTACTAACTATGTTTTGAACCATTCCTGTGACACTAGGTATGGATTCCGATGCTTCGCTTCAGGTTTAATGTATCCCTTGGACCTTCTTGTTAACGATGAAACACAGAAATTACATCGGAATTAAATACAAAAGGCACATTGCCGACTTAAGTACAAGAAGACTGACTATTCTTACAGTCTATGCTTTGAACCATTCCCGTGACACTAGTTACAGAATCCGATGCTTCATTCCCGGATTACTGTATCTCTTGGACCTTCTTATTGACGATGAAGCACAGAAAATGCATCGGAATTAAATACAAAAGGCACAATGCCGACCTAAGTACAAGAAGACTGACTCTTCTTACTGATTATGTTTTGAACCATTCCTGTGACACTAGTTATAGATTCCGATGCTACACTCCAGGTTTACCGTATCCCTTGGACATCCTTATTGACGACGAAACACAGAAATTGCATCGGAATTAGATACAAATGGCACAATGCCGACTTAAGTGCAGGAATACTGACTCTTCTTACTGTCTATGCATTGAACCATTCCTGTGACACTGGTTATAGATTTCGATGCTTCAAGCCAGGTTTACTGTATCCGTTGGACCTTCTTATTGACGATGAAACACAGAAATTGCATCGGAATTAAATACAAAAGGCAGAATGCTGACTTAAGTACCAGAAGACTGACTCTTCTTACTGTCTACGTTTGAACCATCCTGTGACACTAGTTATAGATTCCGATGCTTCACTTCAGGTTTACTGTATCCATCAGACCTTCTTATTGACGATGAAACACAGAAATTGCATCGAAATAAAATACAAAAGGCACAATGCCGGCTTAAGTACAAAATGACTGACTCTTCCTACTGTCTATGTTTTGAACCAATCCTGTGACACTAGTTATAGTTTCCGATGCTTCACTTCAGGTTTACTGTATCCCTCTGACCTTCTTATTGACGATGAAACACAGAAATTGCATCGGAATTAAATACAAAAGGCACAATGCCGACTTAAGTACAAGAAGACTGACTCTTCCTACTGTCTATGTTTTGAACCATGCCTGTGACACTAGTTATAGATTCCGATGCGTCACTCCAGGTTTACTGTATTCCTTGGACCTTCTTATTGACGATGAAACACAGAACGTGCATCGGAATAAAATAGAAAAGGCACAATGCCGACTTATGTACAAGAAGACTAACTCTTCCTACTGTCTATGTTTTGAACCATTCCTGTGACACTAGTTATAGATTACCATGCTTCACTTCAGGTTTAATGTATCCCTTGGACCTTCTTATTGACGATGAAACACAGAAATTCCATCGGAATTAAATGCAAAGGCACAATGCCGACTTAAGTACAAGAAGACTGACTCTTCTTACTGACTATGTTTTGAACCATTCCTGTGTCACTAGTTATAGATTCCGATGCTTCACTCCCGGTTTACTGTCTCCCTTGGACCTTCTTATTGACGATGAAACACAGAAATTGCATCGGAATTAAATACAAAAGGCACAATGCCGACTTAAGCAAAAGAAGACTGACTCTTCTTACTGACTATGCTTTAAACCATTCCTTTGACACTAGTTATAGATTCCGATGCTTCACTCCAGGTTTACCGTATCCCTTGGACCTCCTTATTGACGATGAAACACAGAAATTGCATCGGAATTAAATACAGAAGGCACAATGCATACTTAAGTACAAGAAGACTGACTCTTCTTACTGTCTATGCTTTGAAACATTCCCGTGACACTAGTTATAGATTCCGATGCTTCACTCCAGGCTTACTGTATCCCTTGGACCGTCTTATTGACGACGAAACACAGAAATTGCATCGGAATTAAATAGAAAAGGCACAATGCCGACTTAAGTACAAGAAGACTGACTCTACTTACTGACAATGTTTTGAAAAATTCCTGTGACACTAGTTATGGATTCCGATGCCTCACTTCAGGTTTATTGTATCCCTTGGACTTTCTTATTGACGATGAAGCACAGAAATTGCATCGGAATTAAATAGAAAAGGCACAATGCCGACTTAAGTACAAGAAGACTGACTCTTCCTACTGTCTATGTTTTGAACCATTCCTGTGACACTAGTTACAGATTCCGATGCTTCACTTCAGGTTTAATGTATCCCTTGGATCTTCTTGTTCACGTTGAAACACAGAAATTGCATCGGAATTAAATACAAAAGGCACAATGCCGACTTAAGTACAAGAAGACTGACTCTACTTACTGACAATGATGTGAAAAATTCCTGTGACACTAGTTATGGATTCCGATGCCTCACTTCAGGTTTACTGTATCCCTTGGACTTTCTTATTGACGATGAAGCACAGAAATTGCATCGGAATTAAATAGAAAAGGCACAATGCCGACTTAAGTACAAGAAGACTGACTCTTCCTACTGTCTATGTTTGAACCATTCCTGTGACACTAGTTACAGATTCCGATGCTTCACTCACGGATTACTGTATCCCTTGGACCTTCTTATTGACGATGAAACACAGAAATTGCATCGGAATTAAATACAAAAGGCACAATGACGACTTAAATACAAGAAGACTGACTCTTCTTACTGATTATGTTTTGAACCATTCCTGTGACACTAGTTATAGATTCCGATGCTACACTCCATGTTTACCGTATCCCTTGGACCTCCTTATTGACGATGAAACACAGAAATTGCATCGGAATTAAATACAAAAGGCACAATGCATATTTAAGTACAAGAAGACTCACTATTCTTACAGTCTATGCTTTGAACCATTCCCGTGACACTAGTTACAGATTCCGATGCTTCACTCTAGGTTTACTGTATCCTTTAGACCTTCTGATTGACGATAAAACACAGAAACTGCATCTGAATTAAATAGAAAAGGCACAATGCCGACTTAAGTACAAGAAGACTGTCTCTTCTTATTGACTATGTTTTGAAACATTCCTGTGACACTAGTTATAGATTCCGATGCTTCACTTCAGGTTTACTGTATCCCTTGGACTTTCTTATTGACGATGAAGCACAGAAATTGCATTGAAATTAAATAGAAAAGGCACAATACCGACTTAAGTACAAGAAGACTGACTCTTCCTACTGTCTATGTTTTGAACCATTCCTTTGACACTAGTTATAGATTCCGATGCATCACTACAGGTTTACTGTATCCCTCCGACCTTCTTAATGACGATGAAACGCAGAAATTGCATCGGAATTAAATAAAAAGGAACAATGCCGGCTTACGAACAAGAAGACGGGCTCTTCTTACCGTCTATGTTTTGAACCTTTCCTGTGAGAGCAGTTTTAGATTACGATGCTTCACTTCAGGTTTACTGTATCCCTTGGACCATCTTATTGACGATGAAATAGAAAAATTGCTTCGGAATTAAATACAAAAGGCACAATGCCGACTTAAGGACAAGAAGACTGACTCTTCTTACTGACCATGATTTGAACCATTCCTGTGACACTAGTTATAGATTCCGATGCTTCACTTCAGGTTTACTGTATCCCTTGGACTTTCTTATTGACGATGAAACACAGAATTTGCATCGGAATTTATTACAAAAGGCACAATGCCGACTTAAGTACAAGAAGACTGACTCTTCTTACTGACTACGTTTTGAACCATTCCTGTGACACTAGTTATAGATTCAGATGCTTCACTCCCGGTTTACTGTATTCCTTGGACCTTTTTATTGACGATGAAACACAGAAATTGCATCGGAATTAAATACAAAAGGCACAATGCCGACTTAAGTACAAGAGGACTGACTCTTGATACTGACTATGTTTTGAACCATTCCTGTGACACTAGTTATAGATTCCGATGCTTCACTCCGGGTTTACTGTATCCCTTGGACATCCTTCTTGACGATGAAACACAGAAATTACATCGGAATTAAATACAAATGGCACAATGCCGACTTAAGTACAAGAATACTGACTCTTCTTTCTTTCTATGCATTGAACCATTCCTGTGACACAAGTTATAGATTCCGATGCTTCAAGCCAGGTTTACTGTATCCCTTGGACCTTCTTGTTGACGATGAAACACAGTAATTGCATCGGAATTAAATACAAAAGGCAGAATGCCGACTTAAGTAGAAGAAGACTGATTCTTCTTACCGACTATGTTTTGATTCATTCCTGTGACACTAGTTATAGATTCCGATGCTTCACTCCAGGTTTACTGTATCCCATTGACCTTCTTATTGACGATGAAACACAGAAATTGCATCGGAATTAAATACAAAAGGCACAATGCCGACTTAAGTACAAGAAGACTGACTCTTCTTACTGACTATGCTTTGAACCATTCCTGTGTCACTAGTTATAGATTCCGATGCTTCACTCGCGGTTTACTTTCTCCCTTGGACGTTCTTATTGACGATGAAACACAGAAATTGCATCGGAGTTAAATACAAAAGGCACAATGCCGACTTAAGTAAAAGAAGGCTGACTCTTCTTACTGACTATGTTTTATACCATTCCTGTGACACTAGTTATAGATTCCGATGCTTCACTCCAGGTTTACCGGATCCCTTGGACCTCCTTATTGACGATGTAACACAGAAATTGCATCGGAATTAAATACAAAAGGCACAATGCATACTTAAGTACAAGAAGACTGACTCTTCTTACTGTCTATGCTTTGAACCATTCCCGTGACACTAGTTATAGATTCCGATGCTTCACTCCTGGTATACTGTATCCCTTGGACCGTCTTATTGACGATGAAACACAGAAATTGCATCGGAATTAAATAGAAAAGGCACAATGCCGACTTAAGTACAAGAAGACTGACTCTTCTTACTGACTATGTTTTGAAAAATTCCTGTGACACTAGTTATGGATTCCGATGCCTCACTTCAGGTTTACTGTATCCCTTGGACTTTCTTATTGATGATGAAGAACAGAAATTGCATCGGAATTAAATAGAAAAGGCACAATGCCGACATAAGTACAAGAAGACTTTCTCTTCTTACTGTCCTTGTTTTGAACCATTAATGTAACACTAGTTATAGATTCTGATGCCTCACTCCAGGTTTTCTGTATCCCTTGGACCTTCTCATTGACGTTGAAACACAGAAATTGCATCAGAATTAAATACAAAAGGCAAAATGCCGGCTTAAGTACAAGAAGACTGACTCTTCTTACTGACTATGTTTTGAACCATTTCTGTGACACTAGTTATAGATTCCGAAGCTGCACTCCAGGTTTACTGTATCCCTTGGACCTTCGTATAGACGATGAAACACAGAAATTGCATCGGAATTAAATAAAAAAGACACAATGCCGACTAAAGTACAGGAAGACTGACTCTTGTTACTGACTATGTTTTGAACCATTCCTGTGACAGTAGTTATTGATTTCGATGCTTCACTTCAGGTTTACTGTATCCCTTGGACTTTCTTATTGACGATGAAACACAGAAATTGCATTGGAATTAAATAGAAAAGACACAATCCCGGCTTAAGTACAAGAAGACTGACTCTTCCTGCTGTCTATGATTTGAACCTTTCCTGTGACACTAGTTATAGATTCCGATGCTTCACTTCAGGTTTACTGTATCCCTCTTACCTTCTTATTGACGATGAAAGACTGAAATTGCATCGGAATTAAATACAAAAAGCACAATGCCGACTTAAGTACAGGAAGACTAACTCTTCCAACTGTCTAAGTATTGAATCATTCCTGTGACGCTAGTTATAGATTCCGATACTTCACTTCAGGTTTACTGTATCCCTCTTACCTTTTTATTGACAATGAGACACAGATATTGCGTCGGAATTAAATACAAAAAGCACAATGCCGAGTTAAGTACAAGAAAACTGACTCTTACTACTGTCTATGTTTTGACCCATTCCTGTGACGCTAGTTATAGATTCCGATGCTTCACTTCAGGTTTACTGTATCCCTTGGACCTTCTTATTGACGATTAAAGCCATAAATTGCATCGGATTTAAATACAAAAGGCACAATTCCGACTTAAGTGCAGGAATACCGACTCTTCTTACTGTCTATGCATTGAACCATTCCTGTGACACTGGTTATAGATTTCGATGCTTCAAGCCAGGTTTACTGTATCCGTTGGACCTTCTTATTGACGATGAAACACAGAAATTGCTTTGGAATTAAATACAAAAGGCAGAATGCCGACTTAAGTACCAGAAGACTGACTCTTCTTACTGTCTGCGTTTGAACCATTCCTGTGACACTAGTTATAGATTCCGATGCTTCACTTCAGGTTTACTGTATCCATCAGACCTTCTTATTGACGATGAAACACAGAAATTGCATCGGAATTAAATACAAAAGGCACAATGCCGACTTAAGTACAAGAAGACTGATTCTTCTTACCGACTATGCTTTGATTCATCCTGTGACACTAGTTATAGATTCCGATGCTTCACTCCAGGTTTACTGTATCTCTCTTACCTTTTTATTGACAATGAGACACAGATATTGCGTCGGAATTAAATACAAAAAGCACAATGCCGAGTTAAGTACAAGAAAACTGACTCTACTTACTGACAATGTTTTGAAAAATTCCTGTGACACTAGTTATGGATTCCGATGCCTCACTTCAGGTTTACTGTATCCCCTGGACTTTCTTATTGACGATGAAGCACAGAAATTGCATCGGAATTAAATAGAAAAGGCACAATGCCGACTTAAGTACAAGAAGACTGACTCTTCCTACTGTCTATGTTTTGAACCATTCCTGTGACACTAGTTACAGATTCCGATGCTTCACTCCCGGATTACTGTATCCCTTGGACCTTCTTATTGACGATGAAACACAGAAATTGCATCGGAATTAAATACAAAAGGCACAATGCCGACTTAAGTACAAGAAGACTGACTCTTCTTACTGATTATGTTTTGAACCATTCCTGTGACACTAGTTATAGATTCCGATGCTACACTCCATGTTTACCGTATCCCTTGGACCTCCTTATTGACGATGAAACACAGAAATTGCATCGGAATTAAATACAAAAGGCACAATGTATACTTCAGTACAAGAAGACTGACTATTCTTACAGTCTATGCTTTGAACCATTCCCGTGACACTAGTTACAGATTCCGATGCTTCACTCTAGGTTTACTGTATCCCTTAGACCTTCTTATTGACGATGAAACACAGAAACTGCATCTGAATTAAATAGAAAAGGCACAATACCGACTTAGGTACAAGAAGACTGACTCTTCCTACTGTCTATGTTTTGAACCATTCCTTTGACACTAGTTATAGATTCCGATGCTTCACTACAGGTTTACTGTATCCCTCCGACCTTCTTAATGACGATGAAACGCAGAAATTGCATCGGAATTAAATAAAAAGGAACAATGCCGGCTTACGAACAAGAAGACGGGCTCTTCTTACCGTCTATGTTTTGAACCTTTTCTGTGAGTGCAGTTTTAGATTACGATGCTTCACTTCATGTTTACTGTATCCCTTGGACCATCTTATTGACGATGAAATAGAAAAATTGCTTCGGAATTAAATACAAAAGGCACAATCCCGACTTAAGAACAAGAAGACTGACTCTTCTTACTGACCATGATTTGAACCATTCCTGTGACACTAGTTATAGATTCCGATGCTTCACTTCAGGTTTACTGCATCCCTTGGACTTTCTTATTGACGATGAAACACAGAATTTGCATCAGAATTTATTACAAAAGGCACAATGCCGACTTAAGTACAAGAAGACTGACTCTTCTTACTGACTACGTTTTGAACCATTCCTGTGACACTAGTTATAGATTCAGATGCTTCACTCCCGGTTTACTGTATTCCTTGGACCTTTTTATTGACGATGAAACACAGAAATTGCATCGGAATTAAATACAAAAGGCACAATGCCGACTTAAGTACAAGAGGACTGACTCTTGATATTGACTATGTTTTGAACCATTCCTGTGACACTAGTTATAGTTTCCGATGCTTCACTCCGGGTTTACTGTATCCCTTGGACATCCTTCTTGACGATGAAACACAGAAATTACATCGGAATTAAATACAAATGGCACAATGCCGACTTAAGTACAAGAATACTGACTCTTCTTTCTTTCTATGCATTGAACCATTCCTGTGACACTAGTTATAGATTCCGATGCTTCAAGCCAGGTTTACTGTATCCCTTGGACCTTCTTGTTGACGATGAAACACAGTAATTGCATCGGAATTAAATACAAAAGGCAGAATGCCGACTTAAGTAAAAGAAGACTGATTCTTCTTACCGACTATGTTTTGATTCATTCCTGTGACAGTAGTTATAGATTCCGATGCTTCACTCCAGGTTTACTGTATCCCATTGACCTTCTTATTGACGATGAAACACAGAAATTGCATCGGAATTAAATACAAAGGGCACAATGCTGACTTAAATACAAGAAGACTGACTCTTCTTACTGACTATGCTTTGAACCATTCCTGTGTCACTAGTTATAGATTCCGATGCTTCACTCCCGGTTTCCTTTCTCCCTTGGACGTTCTTATTGACGATGAAACACAGAAATTGCATCGGAATTAAATACAAAAGGCACAATGCCGACTTAAGTAAAAGAAGGCTGACTCTTCTTACTGACTATGTTTTAAACCATTCCTGTGACACTAGTTATAGATTCCGATGCTTCACTCCAGGTTTACCGGATCCCTTGGACCTCCTTATTGACGATGAAACACAGAAATTGCATCGGAATTAAATACAAAAGGCACAATGCATACTTAAGTACAAGAAGACTGACTCTTCTTACTGTCTATGCTTTGAACCATTCCCGTGACACTAGTTATAGATTCCGATGCTTCACTCCTGGTTTACTGTATCCCTTGGACCGTCTTATTGACGATGAAACACAGAAATTGCATCGGAATTAAATAGAAAAGGCACAATGCCGACTTAAGTACAAGAAGACTGACTCTTCTTACTGACTATGTTTTGAAAAATTCCTGTGACACTAGTTATGGATTCCGATGCCTCACTTCAGGTTTACTGTATCCCTTGGACTTTCTTATTGATGATGAAGAACAGAAATTGCATCGGAATTAAATAGAAAAGGCACAATGCCGACATAAGTACAAGAAGACTTTCTCTTCTTACTGTCCTTGTTTTGAACCATTAATGTAACACTAGTTATAGATTCTGATGCCTCACTCCAGGTTTTCTGTATCCCTTGGACCTTCTCATTGACGTTGAAACATAGAAATTGCATCAGAATTAAATACAAAAGGCAACATGCCGGCTTAATTACAAGAAGACTGACTCTTCTTACTGACTATGTTTTGAACCATTTCTGTGACACTAGTTATAGATTCCGAAGCTGCACTCCAGGTTTACTGTATCCCTTGGACCTTCGTATAGACGATGAAACACAGAAATTGCATCGGAATTAAATAAAAAAGACACAATGCCGACTTAAGTACAGGAAGACTGACTCTTGTTACTGACTATGTTTTGAACCATTCCTGTGACAGTAGTTATTGATTCCGATGCTTCACTTCAGGTTTACTGTATCCCTTGGACTTTCTTATTGACGATGAAACACAGAAATTGCATTGGAATTAAATAGAAAAGACACAATCCCGGCTTAAGTACAAGAAGACTGACTCTTCCTGCTGTCTATGATTTGAACCTTTCCTGTGACACTAGTTATAGATTCCGATGCTTCACTTCAAGTTTACTGTATCCCTCTTACCTTCTTATTGACGATGAAAGACTGAAATTGCATCGGAATTAAATACAAAAAGCACAATGCCGACTTAAGTACAGGAAGACTAACTCTTCCAACTGTCTAAGTATTGAATCATTCCTGTGACGCTAGTTATAGATTCCGATACTTCACTTCAGGTTTACTGTATCCCTCTTACCTTTTTATTGACAATGAGACACAGATATTGCATCGGAATTAAATACAAAAAGCACAATGCCGAGTTAAGTACAAGAAAACTGACTCTTACTACTGTCTATGTTTTGACCCATTCCTGTGACGCTAGTTATAGATTCCGATGCTTCACTTCAGGTTTACTGTATCCCTCTTACCTTCTTATTGACGATGAAAGACTGAAATTGCATCGGAATTAAATACAAAAAGCACAATGCCGACTTAAGTACAGGAAGACTAACTCTTCCAACTGTCTAAGTATTGAATCATTCCTGTGACGCTAGTTATAGATTCCGATACTTCACTTCAGGTTTACTGTATCCCTCTTACCTTTTTATTGACAATGAGACACAGATATTGCATCGGAATTAAATACAAAAAGCACAATGCCGAGTTAAGTACAAGAAAACTGACTCTTACTACTGTCTATGTTTTGACCCATTCCTGTGACGCTAGTTATAGATTCCGATGCTTCACTTCAGGTTTACTGTATCCCTTGGACTTTCTTATTGACGATGAAACACAGAAATTGCATTGGAATTAAATAGAAAAGACACAATCCCGGCTTAAGTACAAGAAGACTGACTCTTCCTGCTGTCTATGATTTGAACCTTTCCTGTGACACTAGTTCTAGATTCCGATGCTTCACTTCAAGTTTACTGTATCCCTCTTACCTTCTTATTGACGATGAAAGACTGAAATTGCATCGGAATTAAATACAAAAAGAACAATGCCGACTTAAGTACAGGAAGACTAACTCTTCCAACTGTCTAAGTATTGAATCATTCCTGTGACGCTAGTTATAGATTCCGATACTTCACTTCAGGTTTACTGTATCCCTCTTACTTTTTATTGACAATGAGACACAGATATTGCATCGGAATTAAATACAAAAAGCACAATGCCGAGTTAAGTACAAGAAAACTGACTCTTACTACTGTCTATGTTTTGACCCATTCCTGTGACGCTAGTTATAGATTCCGATGCTTCACTTCAGGTTTACTGTATCCCTTGGACCTTCTTATTGACGATTAAAGCCATAAATTGCATCGGATTTAAATACAAAAGGCACAATTCCGACTTAAGTGCAGGAATACTGACTCTTCTTACTGTCTATGCATTGAACCATTCCTGTGACACTGGTTATAGATTTCGATGCTTCAAGCCAGGTTTACTGTATCCGTTGGACCTTCTTATTGACGATGAAACACAGAAATTGCTATGGAATTAAATACAAAAGGCAGAATGCCGACTTAAGTACCAGAAGACTGACTCTTCCTACTGTCTATGTTTTGAACCAATCCTGTGACACTAGTTATAGTTTCCGATGCTTCACTTCAGGTTTACTGTATCCCTCTGACCTTCTTATTGACGATGAAACACAGAAATTGCATCGGAATTAAATACAAAAGGCACAATGCCGACTTAAGTACAAGACGACTGATTCTTCTTACCGACTATGCTTTGATTCATTCCTGTGACACTAGTTATAGATTCCGATGCTTCATTTCAGGTTTCCTGTATACCTGTGACCTTCTTATTGACGATGAAACACAGAAATTGCATCGGAATTAAACACAAACGGCACAATGCCGACTTAAGTACAAGAAAGCTGACTCTTCTTACTGTCTATGTTTTGAACCATTCCTGTGACACTGGCTATAGATTCCGATGCTTCACTTCAGGTTTACTGTATCCCTTTGACCTTCTTATTGACGATGGAACACAGAAATTGCATCGGAATTAAATACAAAAGGAGCAATGCCGACTTAAGTACAAGAAAACTGACTCATCTTACTAAATATGTTTTGAACCATTCCTGTGACACTAGTTATAGATTCCGATGTTTCACTTCAGGTTTACTGTATCCCTCTGTCTTTCTTATTGACGACGAAACAAAGATATTGCATCGGAATTAAATACAAATGCACAATGCCGACTTAAGTACATGAAAACTGACTCTTCTTACTGTCTATGTTTTGAACCATTCCTGTGACACTAGTTATAGATTCCGATGCTTTACTTCCGGTTTACTGTATCCCTCTGACCTTCTTATTGACGATGAAACACAGAAATAGCATCGGAATTAAATACAAAAGGCGCAATGCCGACTTAAGTACAAAGTAACTGACACTTCTTACTGTCTATGTGTTGAACCATTCATGTGACACTGGTTATAGATTCCGATGCTTCACTTCCGGTTTACTGTATCCGTCTGACCTTGTTATTGACGATGAAACACAGATATTCATTCGGAATTAAATACAAAAAGCACAATACCGACTTAAGTACAAGAAGACTGACTCTTCTTACTGTCTAAGTTTTGAACCATTCCTGTGACACTAGATATAGATTCCGATGCTTCACTTCAGCTTTACTGCATCCCTCTGACCTTCTTATTGACAATGAAACACAGAAATTGCATCGGAATTAAATACAAAAGGCACAATGCCGGCTTAAGTACAAGAAAACTGTCTCTGCTTACTGTCTATGTTTTGAACCATTCCTGTGACACTAGTTATAGATTCCGATGCTTCACTTTAAGTTTACTGTATACCTCTGACCTTCTTATTGACGATGAAACACAGAAATTGCATCGGAATGAAATACAAAAGGCACAATGCCGACTTAAGTACAAGAATACTGACTCTTCTTACTGTCTATGTTTTGAACCATTCCTGTGACACTGGCTATAGATTCCGATGTTTCACTTCAGGTTTACCGTATCTCTCTGATCTTCGTATTGACGATGGAACACAGAAATTGCATCGGAATTAAATACAAAAGGCACAATGCCGACTTCAGTACAAGAAAAATGACTCATCATACTGGATCTGTTTTGAACCATTCCTGTGACAATAGTTATAGATTATGATGCTTCACTTCAGGTTTACTGTATCCCTCTGACCTTCTTATTGACGATTAACACAGAAATTGCGTCGGAATTGAATACAAAAGGCACAATGGCGACTTAAGTACAAGAAAACTGACTCTTCTTACTGTCTATGTTTTGAACCATTCCTGTGACACTGGCTATAGATTCCGATGCTTCACTTCAGGTTTACTGTATCCCTTTGGCCTTCTTATTGACGATGGAACACAGAAATTGCATCGGAATTAAATATAAAAGGAGCAATGCCGACTTAAGTACAAGAAAACTGACTCATCTTACTGGATATGTTTTGAACCATTCCTGTGACACTAGTTATAGCTTCCGATTCTTCACTTAAGGTTTACTGTATCCCTCTGTCCTTGTTGTTGACGACGAAACACAGAAATTGCATCGGAATTAAATACAAATGCACAATGCCGATTTAAGTACAAGAAAACTGACTCTTCTTACTGTCTATCTTTTGAACCATTCCTGTGACACTAGTTATAGATTCCGATGCTTTACTTCCGGTTTACTGTATCCCTCTGACCTTCTTATTGACGATGAAACACAGAAATAGCATCGGAATTAAATACAAAAGGCGCAATGCCGACTTAAGTACAAGGTAACTGACACTTCTTACTGTCTATGTGTTGAACCATTCATGTGACACTGGTTATAGATTCCGATGCTTCACTTCCGGTTTACTGTATCCCTCTAACCTTGTTATTGACGATGAAACACAGATATTCCATCGGAATTAAATACAAAAAGCACAATGCCGACTTAAGTACAAGAAGACTGACTCTTCTTACTGTCTAAGATTTTAACCATTCCTGTCACACTAGATATAGATTCCGATGCTTCACTTCAGCTTTACTGTATCCTTCTGACCTTCTTATTGACGATGAAACACAGAAATTGCATCGGAATAAAATACAAAAGGCACAATGCTGGCTTAAGTACAAGAAAACCGTGTCTGCTTACTGTCTATGTTTTGAACCTTTCCTGTGGGACTAGTTATGGATTCAAATGCTCGACTTCAGCTTCACTGCCTCCTTCTGACCTCCTTATTGGCGATGAAACACAGAAATTGCATCGGAATTTAATACAAAACGCACAATGCCGACTTAAGTACATGAAAACTGACTCTTCTTACTGTCTATGTTTTGAACCATTCCTGTGACACTAGATATTGATTCCGATGCTTCACTTCAGGTTTACTGTATCCCTCTGACCTTCTTATTGACGATGAAACACAGAAATTGTATCGGAATTAAATACAAAAGGCACAATGCCGACTTAAGTACAAGAAAACTGACTCTCCTTACTGTCCATGTTTTGAACCATTCCTGTGACACTAGTTATAGATTCCGATGCTTCACTTCAGCTTTACTGTATCCCTGTGACCTTCTTATTGACGATGAAACACAGAATTTGCATCGGAATTAAAACCAAAAATCACAATGCCGACTAAAGTACTAGAAAACTGACTCTTCTTACTGTCTATGCTTTGTACCATTCCTGTGACACTAAATAGTGATTCCGATGCTTCACTTCAGGTTTACTGTATCCCTCTGACCTTCTTATTGACGATGAAACACAAAAATAGCATCGGAGTTAAATACAAATTTCACAATGCCGACTTAAGTACAAGAAAACTGACTCATCATACTGGTTATATTTTGAACCATTCCTGTGACAATAGTTGTAGATTGTGATGCTTCACTTCAGGTTTACTGTATCCCTGTGACCTTTTTGACGATGAAACACAGAAATTGCATCGGAATTAAATACAAAAGGCACAATGCCGACTCAAGTACAAGAAGACTGGCTCTTCTTACGGTCTATGTTTTGAACCTTTCCTGTGGCACTAGTTATGGATTCGAATGCTCGACTTCAGGTTCACTGCCTCCCTCTGACCTTCTTATTGGCGATAAAACACAGAATTTGCATCGGAATTGAATACAAAACGCACAATGCCGACTTAAGTACATGAAAACTGACTCTTCTTACTGTCTATGTTTGAACCATTCCTGTGACACTAGTTATAGATTCCGATGCTTCACTACAGGTTTACTGTATCCCTCTGACCTACTTATTGACGATGAAACACAGATATTGCGTCGGAATTATATACAAAAGGCACGATGCCAACTGAAGTACAAGAAAACTGACTCTTCTTACTGTCTATGTTTTGAACCATTCCTGTGACGCAAGTTATAGATTCCGATGCTTCACTTCAGGTTTACTGTATCCCTCTGACCTTCTTATTGACGATGAAACACAGAAATTGCATCGGAATTAAATACAAAAGGCACTATGCCGACTTAAGTACAAGAAAACTGACTCTTCTTACTGTCTATATTTTGAACTATTCATGTGACACTAGTAATAGTTTCCGATGCTTCACTTCAGGCTTACTGTATCCCTCTGACATTCTTATTAACGATGAAACACAGAAATTGCATCGGAGTTAAATACAAAAGGCACAATGCCGATTTAAGTACAAGAAAACTGTCTCTTAATCTGTCTATGTTTTGAACCATTCCTGTGACACTAGTTATAGATTCCGATGCTTCACTTCCGGTTTACTGTATCCCTCTGACCTTCTTATTGACGATGAAACACAGAAATAGCTTCGGAATTAAATACAAAAGGCACAATGCCGACTTAAGTACAAGATAACTGACTCTTCTTATTGTCTATGTGTTGAACCGTTCATGTGACACTAGTTATAGATTCCGATGCTTCACTTCATTTTTACTGTATCCCTCTGACCTTCTTATTGACGATGAATCACAGAAGTTGCATCGGAATTAAATACAAAAGGCACAATGCCGACTTAAGTACAAGAAAACTTACTCTTCTTACAGTCTATGTTTTAACCATTCCTGTGACACTAGTTATAGATTCCGATTTTTCACTTCAGGTTTACTGTATCCCTCTGTCCTTCTTATTGACGAGGAAACACAGAAATTGCATCGGAATTAAATACAAAAGGCAGAATGCCGACTTAAGTACAAGAAAACTGACTCTTCTTACTGTCTATGATTTGAACCATTCCAGTGACACTAGTTATAGATTCCGATGCTTCACTTCAGGTTTACTGTATCCCTCTTACCTTCTTATTGACGTTGAAACACAGAAATTCCAACGGAATTAAATACATAAGGCACAATTCCGACTTAAGTACAAGAAAACTGTCTCTTGTTACTGTCTATGTTTTGAACCATTCCTGAGACACTAGTTATAGATTCCGATGCTTCACTTCCGGGTTACAGTATCCCTCTGACCTTCTTATTGACGATGAAACACAGAAATAGCATCGGAATTAAATACAAGTGGCACAATGCCGACTTAAGTACAAGATAACTGACTCTTCTTACTGTCTATGTGTTGAACCATTCATGTGACACTAGTTATAGATTCCGATACTTCACTTCATTTTTACTGTATCCCTCTCACCTTCTTATTGACGACGAAACACAGATTTTGCATCGGAATTAAATTCAAAAAGCACAATGCCGACTTAAGTACAAGAAAACTGACTCTTCTTACTGTCTATGATTTGAACCATTCCTGTGACACTAGTGATAGATTCCGATGCTTCACTTCAAGTTTACTGTATCCCTCTGACCTTATATTGACGATGAAACACAGAAATTGGATCGGAATTAAATACAAATGGCTCAATGCCGACTTAAGTACAAGAAGACTGTCTCATCTTACTCTCTATGTTTTGAACTATTCCTGTGACACTAGTTATAGTTTCCGATGCTTCACCTCAGCTTTTCTGTATCCCTGTGACCTTCTTTTTGACGATGAAACACAGAAATTGCATCGGAATTAAATACAAAAGGCACAATGCCGACTCAAGTACAAGAGGACTGGCTCTTCTTACTGTCTATGTTTTGCACCTTTCCTGTGGCATTAGTTATGGATTCAAATGCTCGACTTCAGCTTCACTGCCTCCCTCTGACCTTCTTATTGGCGATGAAACACAGAAATTGCATCGGAATTAAATACAAAACGCACAATGCCGACTTAAGTACATGAAAACTGACTCTTCTTACTGTCTATGTTTGAACCATTCCTGTGACACTAGTTATAGATTCCGATGCTTCACTACAGGTTTACTGTATCCCTCTGACCTTCTTATTGACGATGAAACACAGATATTGCGTCGGAATTATATACAAAAGGCACGATGCCAACTGAAGTACAAGAAAACTGACTCTTCCTACTGTCTATGTTTTGAACCATTCCTGTGACGCTAGTTATAGATTTCGATGCTTCACTTCAGGTTTACTGTATCCCTCTGACCTTCTTATTGACGATGAAACACAGAAATTGCATCGGAATTAAATACAAAAGGCACAATGCCGACTTAAGTACAAGAATACTGACCCTTCTAACTGTCTATGTTTTGAACCATTCCTGTGACACTGGCTATAGATTCCGATGCTTCACTTCAGGTTTACTGTATCCCTCTCACCTTCTTATTGACGATGGAACACAGAAATTGCATCGGAATTAAATACAAAAGGCACAATGCCGACTTAAGTACAAGAAAACTGACTCATCATACTGGATATGTTTGGAACCATTCCTGTGACAATAGTTGTAGATTATGATGCTTCACTTCAGGTTTACTGTATCCCTCTGACCTTCTTATTGACGATGAAACACAGAAATCGCATCGGAATTGATAACAAAAGGCACAATGGCGACTTAAGTACAAGAAAACTGACTCTTCATACTGTCTATGTTTTGAACCGTTCATGTGACACTAGTTATAGATTCCGATGCTTTGATTCAGGTTTACTGTATCCCTTGGACCTTCTTATTGACGACGAAACACAGAATTTGCATCGGAATTAAATTCAAAAAGCACAATGCCGACTTAAGTACAAGAAAACTGACTCTTCTTACTGTCTATGATTTGAACCATTCCTGTGACACTAGTTATAGATTCCGATGCTTCACTTCAGCTTTACTGTATCCCTCTGACCTTCTTATTGACGATGAAACACAGAAATTGCATCGGAATTAAATACAAAAGGCACAATGCCGGCTTAAGTACAAGAAAACTGTCTCTGCTTACTGTCTATGTTTTGAACCTTTCCTGTGGCACTAGTTATGGATTCAAATGCTCGACTTCAGCTTCACTGCCTCCTTCTGACCTTCTTATTGGCGATGAAACACAGAAATTGCATCGGAATTTAATACAACACGCACAATGCCGACTTAAGTACATGAAAACTGACTCTTCTTACTGTCTATGTTTGAACCATTCCTAAGACACTAGTTATAGATTCCGATGCTTCACTACAGGTTTACTGTATCCCTCTGACCTTCTTATTGACGATGAAACACAGAAATTGCATCGGAATTAAATAGAAAAGGCACAATGCCGACTTAAGTACAAGAAGACTGACTCTTCCTACTGTCTATGTTTTGAACCATTCCTGTGACACTAGTTACAGATTCCGATGCTTCACTCCCGGAATACTGTATCCCTTGGACCTTCTCATTGACGATGAAACACAGAAATTGCATCGGAATTAAATACAAAATGCACAATGCCGACTTAAGTACAAGAAGACTGACTCTTCTTACTGATTATGTTTTGAACCATTCCTGTGACACTAGTTATAGATTCCGATGCTTCACTTCAGGTTTACTGTATCCCTTGGACTTTCTTATTGACGATGAAGCACAGAAATTGCATCGAAATTAAATAGAAAAGGCACAATACCGACTTAGGTATAAGAAGACTGACTCTTCCTACTGTCTATGTTTTGAACCATTCCTTTGACACTAGTTATAGATTCCGATGCTTCACTACAGGTTTACTGTATCCCTCCGACCTTCTTAATGACGATGAAACGCAGAAATTGCATCGGAATTAAATAAAAAGGAACAATGCCGGCTTACGAACAAGAAGACGGGCTCTTCTTACCGTCTATGTTTTGAACCTTTCCTGTGAGTGCAGTTTTAGATTACGATGCTTCACTTCATGTTTACTGTATCCCTTGGACCACCTTATTGACGATGAAATAGAAAAATTGCTTCGGAATTAAATACAAAAGGCACAATGCCGACTTAAGAGCAAGAAGACTGACTCTTCTTACTGACCATGATTTGAACCATTCCTGTGACACTAGTTATAGATTCCGATGCTTCACTTCAGGTTTACTGCATCCCTTGGACTTTCTTATTGACGATGAAACACAGAATTTGCATCGGAATTTATTACAAAAGGCACAATGCCGACTTAAGTACAAGAAGACTGACTCTTCTTACTGACTACGTTTTGAACCATTCCTGTGACACTAGTTATAGATTCAGATGCTTCACTCCCGGTTTACTGTATTCCTTGGACCTTTTTATTGACGATGAAACACAGAAATTGCATCGGAATTAAATACAAAAGGCACAATGCCGACTTAAGTACAAGAGGACTGACTCTTGATATTGACTATGTTTTGAACCACTCCTGTGACACTAGTTATAGATTCCGATGCTTCACTCCGGGTTTACTGTATCCCTTGGACATCCTTCTTGACGATGAAACACAGAAATTACATCGGAATTAAATACAAATGGCACAATGCCGACTTAAGTACAAGAATACTGACTCTTCTTTCTTTCTATGCATTGAACCATTCCTGTGACACTAGTTATAGATTCCGATGCTTCAAGCCAGGTTTACTGTATCCCTTGGACCTTGTTGTTGACGATGAAACACAGTAATTGCATCGGAATTAAATACAAAAGGCAGAATGCCGACTTAAGTAAAAGAAGACTGATTCTTCTTACCGACTATGTTTTGATTCATTCCTGTGACAGTAGTTATAGATTCCGATGCTTCACTCCAGGTTTACTGTATCCCATTGACCTTCTTATTGACGATGAAACACAGAAATTGCATCGGAATTAAATACAAAGGGCACAATGCCGACTTAAATACAAGAAGACTGACTCTTCTTACTGACTATGCTTTGAACCATTCCTGTGTCACTAGTTATAGATTCCGATGCTTCACTCCCGGTTTACTTTCTCCCTTGGACGTTCTTATTGACGATGAAACACAGAAATTGCATCGGAATTAAATACAAAAGGCACAATGCCGACTTAAGTAAAAGAAGGCTGACTCTTCTTACTGACTATGTTTTAAACCATTCCTGTGACACTAGTTATAGATTCCGATGCTTCACTCCAGGTTTACCGGATCCCTTGGACCTCCTTATTGACGATGAAACACAGAAATTGCATCGGAATTAAATACAAAAGGCACAATGCATACTTAAGTACAAGAAGACTGACTCTTCTTACTGTCTATGCTTTGAACCATTCCCGTGACACTAGTTATAGATTCCGATGCTTCACTCCTGGTTTACTGTATCCCTTGGACCGTCTTATTGACGATGAAACACAGAAATTGCATCGGAATTAAATAGAAAAGGCACAATGCCGACTTAAGTACAAGAAGACTGACTCTTCTTACTGACTATGTTTTGAAAAATTCCTGTGACACTAGTTATGGATTCCGATGCCTCACTTCAGGTTTACTGTATCCCTTGGACTTTCTTATTGATGATGAAGAACAGAAATTGCATCGGAATTAAATAGAAAAGGCACAATGCCGACATAAGTACAAGAAGACTTTCTCTTCTTACTGTCCTTGTTTTGAACCATTAATGTAACACTAGTTATAGATTCTGATGCCTCACTCCAGGTTTTCTGTATCCCTTGGACCTTCTCATTGACGCTGAAACATAGAAATTGCATCAGAATTAAATACAAAAGGCAACATGCCGGCTTAATTACAAGAAGACTGACTCTTCTTACTGACTATGTTTTGAACCATTTCTGTGACACTAGTTATAGATTCCGAAGCTGCACTCCAGGTTTACTGTATCCCTTGGACCTTCGTATAGACGATGAAACACAGAAATTGCATCGGAATTAAATAAAAAAGACACAATGCCGACTTAAGTACAGGAAGACTGACTCTTG
Organism: Schistocerca piceifrons; assembly: GCF_021461385.2. Taxonomy (NCBI): domain Eukaryota; kingdom Metazoa; phylum Arthropoda; class Insecta; order Orthoptera; family Acrididae; genus Schistocerca; species Schistocerca piceifrons. The sequence goes on along the minus strand of NC_060146.1, from coordinate 5,251,963 downwards.
TTACTGACTATGTTTTGAACCATTCCCGTGACAGTAGTTATTGATTCCGATGCTTCACTTCAGGTTTACTGTATCCCTTGGACTTTCTTATTGACGATGAAACACAGAAATTGCATTGGAATTAAATAGAAAAGACACAATCCCGGCTTAAGTACAAGAAGACTGACTCCTCCTGCTGTCTATGATTTGAACCTTTCCTGTGACACTAGTTATAGATTCCGATGCTTCACTTCAAATTTACTGTATCCCTCTTACCTTCTTATTGACGATGAAAGACTGAAATTGCATCGGAATTAAATACAAAAAGCACAATGCCGACTTAAGTACAGGAAGACTAACTCTTCCAACTGTCTAAGTATTGAATCATTCCTGTGACGCTAGTTATAGATTCCGATACTTCACTTCAGGTTTACTGTATCCCTCTTACCTTTTTATTGACAATGAGACACAGATATTGCATCGGAATTAAATACAAAAAGCACAATGCCGAGTTAAGTACAAGAAAACTGACTCTTACTACTGTCTATGTTTTGACCCATTCCTGTGACGCTAGTTATAGATTCCGATGCTTCACTTCAGGTTTACTGTATCCCTCTTACCTTCTTATTGACGATGAAAGACTGAAATTGCATCGGAATTAAATACAAAAAGCACAATGCCGACTTAAGTACAGGAAGACTAACTCTTCCAACTGTCTAAGTATTGAATCATTCCTGTGACGCTAGTTATAGATTCCGATACTTCACTTCAGGTTTACTGTATCCCTCTTACCTTTTTATTGACAATGAGACACAGATATTGCATCGGAATTAAATACAAAAAGCACAATGCCGAGTTAAGTACAAGAAAACTGACTCTTACTACTGTCTATGTTTTGACCCATTCCTGTGACGCTAGTTATAGATTCCGATGCTTCACTTCAGGTTTACTGTATCCCTTGGACTTTCTTATTGACGATGAAACACAGAAATTGCATTGGAATTAAATAGAAAAGACACAATCCCGGCTTAAGTACAAGAAGACTGACTCTTCCTGCTGTCTATGATTTGAACCTTTCCTGTGACACTAGTTATAGATTCCGATGCTTCACTTCAAGTTTACTGTATCCCTCTTACCTTCTTATTGACGATGAAAGACTGATATTGCATCGGAATTAAATACAAAAAGCACAATGCCGACTTAAGTACAGGAAGACTAACTCTTCCAACTGTCTAAGTATTGAATCATTCCTGTGACGCTAGTTATAGATTCCGATACTTCACTTGAGGTTTACTGTATGCCTCTTACTTTTTATTGACAATGAGACACAGATATTGCATCGGAATTAAATACAAAAAGCACAATGCCGAGTTAAGTACAAGAAAACTGACTCTTACTACTGTCTATGTTTTGACCCATTCCTGTGACGCTAGTTATAGATTCCGATGCTTCACTTCAGGTTTACTGTATCCCTTGGACCTTCTTATTGACGATTGAAGCCATAAATTGCATCGGATTTAAATACAAAAGGCACAATTCCGACTTAAGTGCAGGAATACTGACTCTTCTTACTGTCTATGCATTGAACCATTCCTGTGACACTGGTTATAGATTTCGATGCTTCAAGCCAGGTTTACTGTATCCGTTGGACCTTCTTATTGACGATGAAACACAGAAATTGCTTTGGAATTAAATACAAAAGGCAGAATGCCGACTTAAGTACCAGAAGACTGACTCTTCTTACTGTCTGCGTTTGAACCATTCCTGTGACACTAGTTATAGATTCCGATGCTTCACTTCAGGTTTACTGTATCCATCAGACCTTCTTATTGACGATGAAACACAGAAATTGCATCGAAATAAAATACAAAAGGCACAATGCCGGCTTAAGTACAAGATGACTGACTCTTCCTACTGTCTATGTTTTGAACCAATCCTGTGACACTAGTTATAGTTTCCGATGCTTCACTTTAGGTTTACTGTATCCCTCTGACCTTCTTATTGACGATGAAACACAGAAATTGCATCGGAATTAAATACAAAAGGCACAATGCCGACTTAAGTACAAGAAGACTGATTCTTCTTACCGACTATGCTTTGATTCATTCCTGTGACACTAGTTATAGATTCCGATGCTTCACTCCAGGTTTACTGTATCCCTCTTACCTTTTTATTGACAATGAGACACAGATATTGCGTCGGAATTAAATACAAAAAGCACAATGCCGAGTTAAGTACAAGAAAACTGACTCTACTTACTGACAATGTTTTGAAAAATACCTGTGACACTAGTTATGGATTCCGATGCCTCACTTCAGGTTTACTGTATCCCTTGGACTTTCTTATTGACGATGAAGCACAGAAATTGCATCGGAATTAAATAGAAAAGGCACAATGCCGACTTAAGTACAAGAAGACTGACTCTTCCTACTGTCTATGTTTTGAACCATTCCTGTGACACTAGTTACAGATTCCGATGCTTCACTCCCGGATTACTGTATCCCTTGGACCTTCTTATTGACGATGAAACACAGAAATTGCATCGGAATTAAATACAAAAGGCACAATGCCAACTTAAGTACAAGAAGACTGACTCTTCTTACTGATTATGTTTTGAACCATTCCTGTGACACTAGTTATAGATTCCGATGCTACACTCCATGTTTACCGTATCCCTTGGACCTCCTTATTGACGATGAAACACAGAAATTGCATCGGAATTAAATACAAAAGGCACAATGTATACTTAAGTACAAGAAGACTGACTATTCTTACAGTCTATGCTTTGAACCATTCCCGTAACACTAGTTACAGATTCCGATGCTTCACTCTAGGTTTACTGTATCCCTTAGACCTTCTTATTGACGATGAAACACAGAAACTGCATCTGAATTAAATAGAAAAGTCACAATGCCGACTTAAGTACAAGAAGACTGTCTCTTCTTATTGACTATGTTTTGAAACATTCCTGTGACACTAGTTATAGATTCCGATGCTTCACTTCAGGTTTACTGTATCCCTTGGACTTTCTTATTGATGATGAAGCACAGAAATTTCATCGAAATTAAATAGAAAAGGCACAATACCGACTTAAGTACAAGAAGACTTACTCTTCCTACTGTCTATGTTTTGAACCATTCCTTTGACACTAGTTATAGATTCCGATGCTTCACTACAGGTTTACTGTATCCCTCCGACATTCTTAATGACGATGAAACGCAGAAATTGCATCGGAATTAAATAAAAAGGAACAATGCCGGCTTACGAACAAGAAGACGGGCTCTTCTTACCGTCTATGTTTTGAACCTTTCCTGTGAGTGCAGTTTTAGATTACGATGCTTCAATTCATGTTTACTGTATCCCTTGGACCATCTTATTGACGATGAAATAGAAAAATTGCTTCGGAATTAAATACAAAAGGCACAATGCCGACTTAAGAACAAGAAGACTGACTCTTCTTACTGACCATGATTTGAACCATTCCTGTGACACTAGTTATAGATTCCGATGCTTCACTTCAGGTTTACTGCATCCCTTGGACTTTCTTATTGACGATGAAACTAAGAATTTGCATCGGAATTTATTACAAAAGGCACAATGCCGACTTAAGTACAAGAAGACTGACTCTTCTTACTGACTACGTTTTGAACCATTCCTGTGACACTAGTTATAGATTCAGATGCTTCACTCCCGGTTTACTGTATTCCTTGGACCTTTTTATTGACGATGAAACACAGAAATTGCATCGGAATTAAATACAAAAGGCACAATGCCGACTTAAGTACAAGAGGACTGACTCTTGATATTGACTATATTTTGAACCATTCCTGTGACACTAGTTATAGATTCCGATGCTTCACTCTGGGTTTACTGTATCCCTTGGACATCCTTCTTGACGATGAAACACAGAAATTACATCGGAATTAAATACAAATGGCACAATGCCGACTTAAGTACAAGAATACTGACTCTTCTTTCTTTCTATGCATTGAACCATTCCTGTGACACTAGTTATAGATTCCGATGGTTCAAGCCAGGTTTACTGTATCCCTTGGACCTTCTTGTTGACGATGAAACACAGTAATTGCATCGGAATTAAATACAAAAGGCAGAATGCCGACTTAAGTACAAGAAGACTGATTCTTCTTACCGACTATGTTTTGATTCATTCCTGTGACAGTAGTTATAGATTCCGATGCTTCACTCCAGGTTTACTGTATCCCATTGACCTTCTTATTGACGATGAAACACAGAAATTGCATCGGAATTAAATACAAAGGGCACAATGCCGACTTAAATACAAGAAGACTGACTCTTCTTACTGACTATGCTTTGAACCATTCCTGTGTCACTAGTTATAGATTCCGATGCTTCACTCCCGGTTTACTTTCTCCCTTGGACGTTCTTATTGACGATGAAACACAGAAATTGCATCGGAATTAAATACAAAAGGCACAATGCCGACTTAAGTAAAAGATGGCTGACTCTTCTTACTGACTATGTTTTAAACCATTCCTGTGACACTAGTTATAGATTCCGATGCTTCACTCCAGGTTTACCGGATCCCTTGGACCTCCTTATTGACGATGAAACACAGAGATTGCATCGGAATTAAATACAAAAGGCACAATGCATACTTAAGTACAAGAAGACTGACTCTTCTTACTGTCTATGCTTTGAACCATTCCCGTGACACTATTTATAGATTCCGATGCTTCACTCCTGGTTTACTGTATCCCTTGGACCGTCTTATTGACGATGAAACACAGAAATTGCATCGGAATTAAATAGAAAAGGCACAATGCCGACTTAAGTACAAGAAGACTGACTCTTCTTACTGACTATGTTTTGAAAAATTCCTGTGACACTAGTTATGGATTCCGATGCCTCACTTCAGGTTTACTGTATCCCTTGGACTTTCTTATTGATGATGAAGAACAGAAATTGCATCGGAATTAAATAGAAAAGGCACAATGCCGACATAAGTACAAGAAGACTTTCTCTTCTTACTGTCCTTGTTTTGAACCATTAATGTAACACTAGTTATAGATTCTGATGCCTCACTCCAGGTTTTCTGTATCCCTTGGACCTTCTCATTGACGTTGAAACATAGAAATTGCATCAGAACTAAATACAAAAGGCAACATGCCGGCTTAATTACAAGAAGACTGACTCTTCTTACTGACTATGTTTTGAACCATTTCTGTGACACTAGTTATAGATTCCGAAGCTGCACTCCAGGTTTACTGTATCCCTTGGACCTTCGTATAGACGATGAAACTCAGAAATTGCATCGGAATTAAATAAAAAAGACACAATGCCGACTTAAGTACAGGAAGACTGACTCTTGTTACTGACTATGTTTTGAACCATTCCTGTGACAGTAGTTATTGATTCCGATGCTTCACTTCAGGTTTACTGTATCCCTTGGACTTTCTTATTGACGATGAAACACAGAAATTGCATTGGAATTAAATAGAAAAGACACAATCCCGGCTTAAGTACAAGAAGACTGACTCTTCCTGCTGTCTATGATTTGAACCTTTCCTGTGACACTAGTTATAGATTCCGATGCTTCACTTCAAGTTTACTGTATCCCTCTTACCTTCTTATTGACGATGAAAGACTGAAATTGCATCGGAATTAAATACAAAAAGCACAATGCCGACTTAAGTACAGGAAGACTAACTCTTCCAACTGTCTAAGTATTGAATCATTCCTGTGACGCTAGTTATAGATTCCGATACTTCACTTCAGGTTTACTGTATCCCCTCTTACCTTTTTATTGACAATGAGACACAGATATTGCATCGGAATTAAATACAAAAAGCACAATGCCGAGTTAAGTACAAGAAAACTGACTCTTACTACTGTCTATGTTTTGACCCATTCCTGTGACGCTAGTTATAGATTCCGATGCTTCACTTCAGGTTTACTGTATCCCTTGGACCTTCTTATTGACGATTAAAGCAATAAATTGCATCGGATTTAAATACAAAAGGCACAATTCCGACTTGAGTACAAGAAGACTGACTCTTCTTACTGACTATGTTTGAACTATTCCTGTGACAGTAGATATAGTTTCCGATGCTTAACTTCATGTTTACTGTATCCCTCTGACCGTCTTATTGACGATGAAACTCAGAAATTGCACCGGAATTAAATACAAAAGGCACAATGCCGACTTAAGTACAAGAATACTGAGTCTTCTTACTGTCTATGTTTTGACCCATCCCTGTGACACTAATTATAGATTCCGATGCTTCACTCCAGGTTTACTGTATCCCTTGGAACTTCTTATTGTCGATGAAACACAGACATTGCATCGGAATTAAATACAAAAGGTACAATGCCGATTTAAGTGCAAGAAGACTGACTCTTCTTACAGACTATGCTTTTAACCATCCCTCTGACACTAGTTACAGATTCAGATGTTTCACTTCAGGTTTACTGTCTCCCTTGGACCTTCTTATTGACGATGAAACACAGAAATTGGATCGGAATTAAATAAAAAGGCACAATGCCGAATTAAGTACTACAAGACTGACTCTTTCTACTGTCTATGCTTTGAACCATTCCTGTGACACTAGTTATAGATTCCGATGCTTCACTTCGGGTTTACTGTATCCCTTT